>NC_138770.1:357445322-357565322 GCF_965119305.1 Pelophylax lessonae
CTTCAAGGCTAACTTTTTAACACAAAGTTTTTTTATATAAAATCACTAATATCACACAGTATATAGGAATACAAAAGATGTGTCATTAGAAAACCTTTTATGATTTTAGATTAGTTGTGAGGGTTTTTTCTTCTACTTTTTACCTTTCTGTAACATCATGGATATCCAAAAAATTACAAAATCCATGTAATTTATACAATATTATTCAAATGATAGCAAATTCTCACTGCAAACCTGTATATCAGGATATTTGATAATATTTAATACTTTAGTAATATTTAGTAAATTTTTAATATTTAGTAATATGTTGTAAGACTGAATGCAAGCAACATTTGTTCTGTAAATTGGACATTTATTCATTTTTGTATCTCAAAGTACAATTGATACATTGTAACATAATATGTTTGCAGGGCTTAAAACAAGAATATCCTTTGTCCATGTTTCCATAGTTCAACACATATAAACTATCCAAGACCATAACTCTTATATACTAGAACAACAGAAAAGATTTGCATGCTAGAGATTATTATTAGGGTTGAGCGGACACCTAGATGTCCGTGTTCGACGGGTTCGGCCGAACTTTAAAAAAAAGTCCGGGTCCGTGTCCCGGACTTTTACCGAACTTTTCCCGGACACCAAACCCCATTGAAGTCAATGTGGACCCAAACTTTAAGGCACTAAAATGGCTCTAAAACACCAAAGGAAAGGGCTAGAGTGCTGCAAATGGCAGCAAAACGTAATTAAGAGCATGGCAAGTGCTCTGCAAACAAATGTGGATAGGGAAATAACTTAAAACAACAAAAAAAAACAGAAAAATAAAACAATGTTCTTCTTCATCTCTGAAGGACGAGGCCCATATGGAGTAGGAGGGAGGTTGAGGTGGTGGTGGATGTGGCGGTGACATAGGCGTGCGCACAGGGTGTGCTGGGTGTGCCTGGGCACACCCTAATCACCTAGGGCACATAGCATTGCCAGTGAGGAGATGGGAAAGATCTCCCTGGGACCTGCTCTGCTCTATTTCTCCTTGCCTACAGGTACATGGCCCCGATACATTACTCTCCCTGCTGGCAAACACATGCATGTGTATTTCAACTTTGGGGTGCACACCTTAATGCAATAGGCTGCGCACACCTATGGGCGGTGTAGGTGGAAGCGGCGGTGGAGGAGGACCAGGGCCGGATTAACAGCATCATGGGCTTGGTGCTGAGGATTTTGAAGGGCCTTAAGGGCCGTGCCTTGCCATGCACCCAGAGGAGGAAGGGTGCAGCCATGCATGCCTAATTCAACATGGGATGCTGTCTCTGAAGCCCATAAACACATCCATGCATCGCCAACTGTCCCTCCTTGTCCGGCCTTCACGCTGTGTGGGGAGGTTCTGAGGGTGCTGCCTGGGGAAGCGAGCATAGAAGCCAGACTTCTGTGTTTACAAGTGACAGAAGAGCGGTAACAGTGAATATGGCCAACCCGGGGCCTATATAAAAGGTAGGGGCCTGGAGCTGCAGCTCCAATAGCCCCTACATTAATCTGGCCCTGAGGAGGAGGACGAGGTAGCCAACACTGCTTCTTTTCAAAAATTTTAAATGAGGGTACACCCCAAAAGAGTGAGAAAGAGCAAAAATGGAACAATGGGTGGGTAAGGTCGGTATCCATTGCTATTCTGCATAAGGTACGGAAAAGTCCCGTGGGATCCATGCCTGGTTCATTTTAATGAACGTGAGCTTGTCCACATTGTCTCTGGACAGGCGGCTGCGCTTGTCTGTTATAACGCCCCCAGCCGTGCTAAATACCCGTTCAGATAATACACTGGCTGCAGGGCACGCCAGCACCTCCAAGGCGTAAAGGGCAAGCTCAGGCCATGTGCCCAATTTGGAGACCCAGAAGTTGAAGGGGGCAGACCCGTCATTCACTACATGTAGGCGTGTGCACACATACTGCTCCACCATGTTGGTAAAATGCTGCCTCCTGCTAAGACGTTCCATCTGAGCTGCTGGTGCTGCTGTTTGTTGTGGCGTGCTGACAAAGCTTTTCCACATTTCGGCCATGCTAACCCTGCCTTCTGAGGTGCTGGCGGTGCCCTGGTTGCGTTGGCGACCTCCTCCTCCTCCTCCTCTGCCTTGTGCTTCCACTGTGGCCCCGCTGTCAGATGGGAATGCCAGCAGCATGGCGTCTACCAGCGTGCGCTTGTACTCGCGCATCTTGCGATCGCGCTCCAGTGAGTGAATTAAGGACGGTACGTTGTCCTTGTAACGGGGATCCAGCAGCGTGGCCACCCAGTAATCAGCACAAGTTAGAATGTGGGCAACTCGGCGGTCGTTGTGGAGACACTGCAGCATGTAATCGCTCATGTGTGCCAGGCTGCCCAGAGGCAACGAAAGGCTGTCCTCTGTGGGAGGTGTATCGTCCGTGTCCTCTGTATCCCCCCAGCCACGCACCAGTGATGGCCATGAGCTGGCCTGGGTGCCACCCTGCTGTGAACATGGTTCCATCTCCTCCTCCAGCTCCTCCTCCTCCTCATCCTCCTCATCCTCCAGAACTGTGCCCCTGCTGGACAATTGCGTCCCTGGCGTTTGCGTGTGCAGGAACCCACCCTCGGAGCCCCTTGCGAATGACTGCCCTGAAAGCCTTGGAAATGTTACCTCTTCATCCTCCTCCTCCTCCTCATCCTGTGCCACATCCTCTTCCATCATCGCCCGAATTGTTTTTTCAAGGAGGCATAGAAGTGGGATAGTTAAGCTGAGAACGGCGTCATTGCCACTGGCCATGTTGGTGGAGTACTCAAAACAGCGCAACAAGGCACACAGGTCTCGCATGGAGGCCCAGTTAAATTAAATAGCGGAATAGAAAATATGATCCAAAAAAAGTGTATGTATATCACACGTACACAACCACACTGGGCCCCAATTACTATTGTTTGTACCCCTAAAAGGCTAGATGAGGAGTAGGGGGAGTATGGAACAGGCAGCACCCTCAAACCTTCAGAAGTATGAGATGAACCCCAACAACTTGGAAAGGTGGATCTCTCTCACACGTACCAACACAGACTATCCCCCAATTTAACTGATCCCCAAAGGTTTTTGATTAAATAGCGGAATAGAAAATATGATCCAAAAAAAGTGTATGTATATCACACGTACACAACCACACTAGGCCCCAATTACTATTGTTTGTACCCCTAAAAGGCTAGATGAGGAGTAGGGGGGGTATGGAACAGGCAGCACCCTCAAACCTTCAGAAGTATGAGATGAACCCCAACAACTTGGAAAGGTGGATCTCTCTCACACGTACCAACACAGACTATCCCCCAATTTAACTGATCCCCAAAGGTTTTTGATTAAATAGCGGAATAGAAAATATGATCCAAAAAAAGTGTATGTATATCACACGTACACAACCACACTAGGCCCCAATTACTATTGTTTGTACCCCTAAAAGGCTAGGAGTAGGGGGAGTATGGAACAGGCAGCACCCTCAAACCTTCAGAAGTATGAGATGAACCCCAACAACTTGGAAAGGTGGATCTCTCTCACACGTACCAACACAGACTATCCCCCAATTTAACTGATCCCCAAAGGTTTTTGATTAAATAGCGGAATAGAAAATATGATCCAAAAAAAGTGTATGTATATCACACGTACACAACCACACTAGGCCCCAATTACTATTGTTTGTACCCCTAAAAGGCTAGATGAGGAGTAGGGGGAGTATGGAACAGGCAGCACCCTCAAATCTTCAGAAGTATGAGATTGTGTTCACTGTACCCCACAAAGATTGAGTTCACTGCACCCCACAATGATTGTGTTCACTGCACCCCACAAAGATTGTGTTCACTGCACCTCACAAAGATTGTGTTCACTGTACCCCCCAAAGATTGTGTTCACTGCACCCCACAAAGATTCTGTTCACTGTACCCCACAAAGATTGTGTTCACTGCACCCTAAAAGGATGTTGTTCACTGCACCCCACAAAGATTGTGTTCACTGCACCCTAAAAGGATGTTGTTCACTGCACCCCAAAAAGATTGTGTTCACTGTACCCCCCAAAGATTCTGTTCACTGCACCCCACAAAGATTGTGTTCACTGCACCCCAAAAAGATTGTGTTCACTGTACCCCCCAAAGATTGTGTTCACTGCACCCCAAAAAGATTGTGTTCACTGTACCCCCCAAAGATTGTGTTCACTGCACCCCACAAAGATTCTGTTCACTGTACCCCACAAAGATTGTGTTCACTGCACCCCAAAAAGATTGTGTTCACTGTACCCCCCCAAAGATTGTGTTCACTGCACCCCACAAAGATTCTGTTCACTGCACCCCACAAAGGATTTTGTTCACTGCACCCCAAAAAGATTGTGTTCACTGCACCCCAAAAAGGATTTTGATCACTGCACCCCAAAAAGGATGTTGTTCACTGCACCCCAAAAATGATTTTGTTCACTCCACCCCAAAAAGATTGTGTTCACTGCACCCCACAAAGATTGTGTTCACTGCACCCCAAAAAGATTGTGTTCACTGTACCCCCCAAAGATTGTGTTCACTGCACCCCACAAAGATTCTGTTCACTGTACCCCACAAAGATTCTGTTCACTGTACCCCACAAAGATTGTGTTCACTGCACCCCAAAAAGATTGTGTTCACTGCACCCCAAAAAGGATGTTGTTCACTGCACCCCAAAAAGGATGTTGTTCACTCCACCCCAAAAAGATTGTGTTCACTGCACCCCACAAAGATTGTGTTCACTGCACCCCAAAAAGATTGTGTTCACTGCACCCCAAAAATGATTTTGTTCACTGCACCCCAAAAAGGATTTTGTTCACTGCACCCCAAAAAGGATGTTGTTCACTCCACCCCAAAAAGATTGTGTTCACTGCACCCCAAAAAGATTGTGTTCACTGCACCCCACAAAGGATTTTGTTCACTGCACCCCAAAAAGATTGTGTTCACTGCACCCCAAAAAGGATGTTGTTCACTGCACCCCAAAAAGGATTTTGTTCACTGCACCCCAAAAAGATTGTGTTCACTGCACCCCACAAAGGATTTTGTTCACTGCACCCCACAAAGATTGTGTTCACTGCACACCAAAAAGGATTGTGTTCACTGCACCCCAAAAAGATTTTGTTCACTGCACCCCAAAAAGATTGTGTTCACTGCAGCCCAAAAAGATTGTGTTCACTGCAGCCCAAAAAGATTGTGTTCACTGCAGCTCACACACAGAAAAATGGATGTGGATCACTGACACCTGCCTATCTCCAATCCCACACCACACAGCAATATCGATTGTAGTTTGTAGAACACAGTTTCCCTAAAATTCAGCAGACTCTGTCCCTAACAGGATTGAGAAGAGATCGTAGATCAGGATTGAGTGCAGATTCACCCCACCCCCCACACAGCAATATCGATTGTAGTTTGTAGAAGACACTGACCCTATAATTCAGCAGACTCTATCCCTAAAATGCCTACAACTCGCCCTGCCTAAACACTCCGACCTGTCCCTCAATTCTATCCGGACACAAATGGTTTTTTCCTGCCTATCTTTCCCTAATCAGCAGCCAGCACATTGATGTGTGCTCTGTCCCTTAGCTAAGCAGCAGAATGACGCTGCTGCGGCGGCTGCCTCGAACTTATAAAGACTTGGTCACATGCTTCAGACGGCCAATCACAGCTACTAAGACATTTGCAGGCATGGCTGGGATGGCTTAAGGCACACCAGTTAAACGATTGTTGATTGGCTGTTGAAAGCCCGCCATGAAAAGAGCGCCAAAGCATGCAAAACCCGGAAATAAAACGACCGAACACGGATTTTTACCCGAACATACAGTAAAGTGTCCGTGTCCGTGTTCGGGTAAAAAAAATCCAATTATTCGGTACGAACACGAATAATACAGTCCGTGTTCGCTCAACACTAATTATTATACATATACTGTATATAAGTTAGATGAATATTTCTGATCTCTAAATAGTATTTGTGATTTACATCGTACCTCACATATTTATTCAGTCTTTCTCAAGTAGGATACCTTATGTTCTAGTTCATAATTACACTTTCTAGTCATAAAAAGTAGCATTATTTTCTGGTCTTTTTGAGACAAGAGTTGAACCATTTCAGAAGGACACAGTTTACTACCTGAATTTTATGCTCAGCAGTATGTGTCCCACAGCCTTCATTCATCTCTACCACGAGTGGAGCTGTCATTTATAGGCAGCATAACTAACCAAGTTCTATAACAGGTGTTAATGAACCATAAATGCACAGAGATATATCCTCTCCTTGTATGCTTTAATACTAGAATTTTCAGAGTGAAAGAGTGCTCCATTCATCATTGACATTATTGGAGCCTATTAACTGTGTCTAATTGGCATTGCTTACCTGAGATCTATTTAGCTGTTAAGATTTAGTAGTCTACAACCACCTTGCCCTTTCCATTAGTGATGAATGAATCTGCTTGGGCTCCATTTAAAGGCAGGTTTGGTGAACATGTCGTAAAATCCCTACATTGCAAGCTTTATTCTACACCCCATTAAAGTCAATGGGTGGTGAATCTTGAAAATCAATTCTCTCTAATTTCAAAGCTAATAGGTAAGAGGTTGTCAAACAAAAGGCATGGTGAGCTGGGAACCATCAAGGGGAACTTGTACCAACAAAAAAAAAAACATTTAGCAGCTCCTTTAATAAGTCTTAAAAAGCAATATTAAAAATATAGATTTTATTGCCTTAAACCTGCCTGTGGAGTCGTTTTCTGAAGGAAGTACACAAGCAAAAGTATAAAAAGAAATGGATTTTTAATTCATACTTACCTGTAAAATCCATTTCTTGAAGTACATCACAGGACACAGAGCCATAATCATAACATATGGGTTACAAGAACAAGTTATCACAATCAAAAAGACCAGTTTCTTGGTCAAATGAACCATGGGAACCTGCCCCAAAGGTTCAAAAGGCTGTTTTTGCAAAACTACCAACACCAAATTTAAGTCCCAAGGACACAACAGTGGCTTCACTGGTGGAAACAAATGCAATATCTACCCCTGTTTGCAGGAAGGATAGAATTCTCCTGATAATATATGTGTGGGGATGCCATTTTCTGGCTTCACACCAGGCAATGTAGGATTTCCAGACCCTGTAATAAATATTTCTAGAGACTGGCTTCCTGGTGTTTATAAGTGTATGAACTGCTGGGCCAAACACACCCTGCTCTTCCAAGATTAAGGCTTCAATAGCCAAGCCATCAAATTTAGAGACTGTATAGCAGGGTGGACAATTGGACCTTGAGAGAGAAAGTCCGGACGCAGCGGAAGGACCCAGGGCCTCGTTACTGCCAACCTCTGGATTTGTCCATACCAAATCCTTCTCGTCCAAGCCGGAGCTACCAGAACTACTGGTTTCCCCTCTGCCTGGATCCTGCGCAACAGACATGATATCAGGAAAGGCATAGATCAGGGAATACTCCTCCCAAGGAGTCAACAAAGCATCCACTCCGACTGTGAGTGGATCCCTGGTCCTGGACACAAATCTCACCAATTTGTTGTTGAACCTGGATGCCAACAGATCTACATCTGGGACCCCCCAGCGTAGGCAGATCAATTGAAAAATTTCGGGATGTAAAGACCATTCCCCCGGAAACATCTGTTGACGGCTCAAGAAATCTGCCTGTCAGTTCTCTATTCCTGGAATGAACACTGCTGTCAGACATGGCACAAACTTCTCTGCCCAGGACAGGATAATATCCACCTCTTTCTGGGCTGATAGACTCCTTGTGCCTCCTTGATGGTTGACATAAGCCACGGCCGTGGCATTGTTAGATTGCATGAAATGTACAAAATCCGCGCTTAGGATAATTTTAGACTTCTAATATTTGATATTGGCTGCAGCCCACCTGTACACTATATTCCTAGAAATATAGTAAGAATGAAGGTAAAGAGGAAGGTGTATGGCGCTGCCAAAGTGTACTAGTGATTCCGTATGTCCAACAATGATGCTAAATGTGTATTCAATATCTATCTCCACTGTGAATCCTAAATTAATAAAGTGTCAGGTGCATCATATATGTGACAAGTATAAATATGTGCAAGAATATAGGGGATCCAACTCTGTGAGGAATTAGTAATAGTGCTAAAACCGTGAAGGAAAAAATGTATGCAAATAGGTGTAAAATAGTATTGGATAAAAATATATATATATATATATATAATTGATGAGTAATATCTAGACAATAAATAAGAAAAAATAGATGAAGAATATAAAATCAGTTGGATCCACTTAAATAAACTGTGAAGATCTAAAACCTTATAATTGTACAGTAAAAAGCATCATATATGGCATAAACTGAGTAAACGATAGATGTATATATCTTATGGCAGCAATAGTCCAAGTATAAGTAAGTCCGTGATAACTGAAAAACCTAAAAAAGGAGGGTGGTCCCACAATGGGAAAAAACCCTTCCTAAAATAGGGAGCAGAAAGTGACTTGAGTGCAGGTGCTCTAATGACGAATATTTGGAGGTGCTCAGATGTTTAGTGACAATTCAGTGCTCCCCGCACCCCTTGGACCGCACTCACCAGAGCTGTACACCCCTACAGGGGTATCAGGCCTTGGATATATAATCATGGGGTCTCCTTCACTGGTTATCAGAGTGATTGGGTGATCCAATTTTCTGCCCGAATCTTGCAAACCAGGGTCCTTGGTATTAGGGTCCACAGGTGCACCGATATATATGGGGGAAGAAGGCTCACATAGAGTAGTACCGCTTTTAAATTGCTTTATTAAGAATTAAAAATAGGTACTCACAAACGAAAAGAGGGTATTAGCATGAAAAAACAGCAAAAGTAGCGCACTTCCGGGACGCCGTGCGTTCCACGGGGCGGATGTGTGTTCCACTTGGGCGGATGTGGCGCGATGACGCTCTACGTACGTTTCGTCGTGATGACTCTCCTGAAGACGTCATCACGACGAAACGTACGGAATACGGACTCACTAGTACACTTTGGCAGCGCCATACACCTTCCTCTTTACCTTCATTGTTAGATTGCACCCTGACAGGGTGACCCCGAAGTCTGGGCATCCAGAATTTCAGAGCCCGACTGACTGAACAAATTTCCAAAATATTGATGGGGAATTGAGCATAGGGAATTGCCTCGAATGTGTACACCATCTTCCCAAGTAACATCATGCAAAGATGTATAGATGGATATCTCAGTCTTACTATAGACTGAACCTGACCCTTCAGGTCTGACCCTTCTTCCTGGCAAGAACATCTTTGTCTACACCGTGTCGACAAGAAGCCCCAGGTATTCCAGACGCTGGACTGGCTGTAATACTGACTTTGCTAAGTTCAGTATCCAACCCAGACATTTAAAAAAATGTACAGTCTGAAGGATATTTTGGCTTAGAGCCAACGCTGATCGATCTATTAGTTATAGTTTGTCCATATATCCTATTATCGATTTCCCTCGAGACCTTAGAACAGCCAATACTGGAGCCAGGATCTTTGTAAACACTCTTGGTTCTGTGGCCAACCCGAAGGGCAGGGCCACAAACTGGAAATTATGGTTTCCAATAGCAAAATGAAGGAACTTTTGAATGGTCTGAAATATAGGCACATGAAGCTCAGCTGGGAGTGATCACGGGTATACAGAGGCAATCGGAGCCACCAGCCCTGTGCATCAGAATCCCCGCTGCCGAGTAGTCCTACGTCGGTTTGCGCAGGAGGGGCTGAGATGCGGCGGGCAGTCCCTAAGTGGTTAAATATATTCATAGTAGAAAGGTCAGGTCTGTGCATGTAGGCCTTTTACAAAATAATCTGGCATGGGTGACTGGGAACAAAGAGAAGGAAAATGTTTTAAATCACAGACAAAATGAGCGAGAGGACCAATGCGCTACCTGAGGGGTAGGACTCAAGGGAGGCTCATAGATAAAGTGGTAGGATGATAAGAATAGATAAATTAGGATAATAAATATTAACGGTAGAATAGAATAGAATAGGATATATAAGAGAAAAAGCAGCCAATTATATTCGGTGTCCCCACCGTGCAATATGTGATAAAAATGAATAAAATAAAAATTGGCGCTAATTCATAAGAAATAATAATATATCCAAAGGGTGTGATGTTGAGCAAATCCAAATAAATAAACAAAATATTCAGAGCAAACGAAAGTGCTCCAGGAACAATAAATAAACAGCTAAATAATGAAAAAGTCCAATTCCAATATGGTGAATAATGCTCCTCAAATCAGTGAGTGTAAAGCTGAATAAAATAAAGTAGATGTGAAAAGTCCAAATAATGTCAATATAAGTGAAATGACATCACAAAATATAGGTATCAATCCTCATAAAACAATCCAATAAAAGTGACTTCTAAAGCAAATGCGAATCTTCAGTGATATAGTAAATAAACATAAAACGTGACTCTTGAAATCCAAAAAATGTGTGCAGTGGCTGTTCACCTTACTACACACTAAATGAGCGTGTTAGAGGATTTCCTCTGATCAAAATACTCCAATACTCCCACAGATGTAACACTTTAACTTAGGGATAGGTAATCAATCTTCAACGAATGGTCCTTGGTCTCCTGGTAATGCTAGTCCTCGAATCTTACCGATAGATAGGAATGCGATCTCATAGGGATAAAATGAAGACCATCATGGTGCAATATATCCAAAGAAAATATCTTTAATATGTGGTAAAACACTTACAAAGAAAGAGCAGAACAAACGCTGACCGCCAAAGCAGTAAAAGTACAACTTCCGGTCACGGCCGCCGACTGGAAGTGACGTCACCCGGCTCCTCCCGACGTGTTGCGTCACACACATGTGACTTTCTCAAGGGATAGGAGTTCAGGGTGACTGTTGCCGGGTATTATAGCATGGCGGTTCCCATGGGAACCAATTGTATTCATGTGGTTAACTGTTGCAGCGCTGGTCTATGCATCTTGAAGGCTAGATGGCAGTATAAAAACAAAATGACTCCCATAATACATAAAATCGGGTCAGAAAAGTGCAGAAGCAAATGAAGTACTAAGGAGAATGATGGCCATGTTAATGAGGCTAAAATATAAGGTATACATATACCGATGAAAATCTCTCCTAAAATGAATGCATAAAATCTGCATAGACTGAGCAGAGAAACAGTAACCAAAAATAAAATCGCAATAAAAGCACCAAAGAAATTACCATAATCCATAATAGCAGTAATAAATGATAACATCAAATAAAAATATCATAAAATACAATGCATATATAAAAATAGGAAGAAGGAGGAAACGAATCACCAAGGGAAGCACCCATATACTCCATAATAGTGGTATAAAATGAATACAACAATATAACATATAATAAAAATACGTATAAAAAGCATAGAAATGCACTAATAAAAGGATAAAGGAGGGAATAACCAGAAGGAATAAAATAGCATAAGTGCGCTATTAATAGGGATAAAAGAGGGGATGATCAAGGAATGATTTTATATAAATAATCTATAAAATTATGTGGCATAAAAATGCGCCGTATAAAAGGATGAAGGAGGGAATGACCAGTGGGAATCAAAAATCAGAAATAAAGCAACTCAAATCAAATTCGATGTTTAACCCACATGGTGTAAGAGATTGGATTACAAAAATCCATGGGGACTCGGCTTGGCTGAGGGTCTTTATTGTGTTGCTACCTCGCCAGTGGGCTTTATATTTCTCAATCCCCCAAAATCTGAGTGAGGATGGATCCTTATTATGTTTCTCCGCAAAGTGTTTGAAAACCCTTCTTGATATTCTGGGTATGTTCTCTCAATCGTTTCCAAAGGGGTCTTTTTGTACAGCCAACATATTGGAAGTTGCAGGAACATTCCAATATGTAGACAACCCCTTCGGTTCTACAAGATATAAAATCCTTAATCTTGTAGGACCTCCCTGTAGCAGTAGAGGAAAATTCTTCTTTTTGTTCCCTACTGTATGTTTACAGGCATAACATGTTTTGCAAGGGAAAAACCCTAAAGGAGTTTTTCTTGGGTTCTTCTATTATATTTTTTGCCACTAAATCACGTAGAATCGGAGGTCTCCTATATATGAATTTTGGATGTTCTGATAGAAATGATGAGATAGTACTATCTGCTCTTAAGACCTTCCAATGTTTTTTAATAATTGCCTCTATTTTTTTTGTGTTGCACATTAAAATCCAAAATCACAGAGGCTTTCGAAAATGCGATTCTTTTGTCTTCTTATTGATAGTGCTGTCTACTAACTTATGTCTCTCTATCTTACCCACTTCTTTGACCTTTTCTTTAATAAAATGTTGATCATAACCCTTTTCTCTAAATCTATTACCTAGTGTAATGTTTTAAATACTTTTTTCAGCTTTGTGTGTACAAAGGAGCATGGGGGAGCTCATGTCCATAATGGGAATTATATTGGCAAAGCCCCAAATAATTCACAATGGCTCAAAAGTGATATGATCCAGAAATATTTAGACAGAATAAAGGTGGATTGTTTCTAATTTTTAGGGACTCATTAAAGACTTTATTAGTTCCACTGGATTGGCGTAGGGACAATGTGGTGCCTATATTTAAAAAGGGATTAAAGTCTTTACAAAGTAACTATTGACCTGTTAGGTTAACTTCTATAGTCAGGAAGATACTGGAGAATTTAATAAAAGACCACATAGATGAGTTCTTAGTGGAAATAAATATTTTAAGCAACAGACAGCATGGATTCGTGAAAGACAGAAATTGTCAAACAAATCTGATTTCTAATTATGAAGAGGTAAGTAAAACCTTGAACAGACAAATGGCTGTGGATGTAGAATACTTGTATTATGCGAAAGGGTTTGATACAGTTCCTCACACTCTCCTAATGTGTAAGGTAAAGTCTACAGGCTTGGAAAGATCAGTTTGTAAATGGACATAATACTGGCTAAAAGATAGAATTCAGAGAGTAGTGCTTAATGAGTCTTACTCTGAATGGTCTAAGGTTATCAGTGGTGTACCCCAAGGTTCAGTATTGGGACCCTTACTTTTTAATATCTTTATAAATTATATAGGTTCTGGGATTAAAAGTACCATTTCAGTCTTTGCAGGTGACACAGAGCTATGCAGTGGAAAAACATTGTTACAGGATGTCTCCAACTTTCAAACCAACTTCAACACACTGTTTATTTGGGCGACTATGTGGCAAATTGGGTTTAATGTTGATAAATGTAAAGTTATCCGCTTGGGGGCTAAGAATATGCATGCATCATACATACTAGGGGGAGTACAACTGGGGGAATCAATGGTGGAGAAGGATCTGTGGGTTTTGGAAGATCGTAAGCTTACTAATAGCATGCAATGCCAAGCTTCAGTTTACAAAGCAAGCAAACTCCTTTCTTGCATTAAGAGAGGCATGGACTCCAGAGAGAGAGATATTATTTTGCTCCTGTACAAATCATAAGTAATACCTCATCTGGAATATGCAGTTCAGTTTTGAGCACCAGTTCTCGAAAAGGATATTGGGGAACTGGAGAAATTGCAGAAAAGGGCAACCAAACTGATAAGAGGCATGGAGGAGCACAGCTATGAGGATAGATTAGAGGAACTGAATTTATTCTCTCTTGAGAAGAGGAGATTAAGGGGGGTGATATGATCAACATTTACAAATACATAAGGGGGTCCAAATAGTCATCATATGTCTAGAGGAAAAGACATTTCATCTCCAAATATGGAAAGGTTTCTTCACTGTAAGAGCTGTGAAAATGTGGAATATACTCCCTCCAGAGGTGGTTCTGGTCAGCTCAGTACATTACTTTAAAAAAGGCCTAGATTATTTCCTAAATAAACATAATATAACTGGGTACTCACATTTATACAGTATATATACATACACACATCTATACATGTACATTATACATTATATATATATATATATATATATATATATATATATATATATATATATATATATATATATATATATACATATCTAAACCATGTATGACGGGCAAGACAGCAGTATGGGTTGGAAAGTATAGAAATATAGAAAGAAAAGCACACAGTTCTTGTAAACTACACAGGTAATCTATTGGCACCTTCCTTTAGATGTTTAGATGTACACTGTATGTGATTAACTCTGATAAGGCAGTTCTTTTATGTAACTGTTCTCTGCTATATTTTAAATACCTGCAATCTTTTCTTCTTTTTCAGTAGCAGACTGGGTTGCTATGTTAACACTTCTGTTTATTGACTTATGTAACATTAACTTTGAAAAATAAAGTTATAAAAAAGATGCATGTGCATGTATCTGAATACACTTACTAGCGATGGTACAGATTTACTAACACGTGCCAATGCATTCAGACATTAAAGTGGTTGTAATTTACATATACCCAGTGAAGTGAGTGGCTTCAGGTGGTACATACAAATAAAAGAAACCCTCCTACATACAAGTTTATCTGCAGTCATCTCTTCTCTACATCCGTTCAAGGTCCAGAATTTAAAGTTCTATAATAAATATTTAATATATATATAAATATTTTAATTGATAGTAGTACACCAACTGTTCCTAAACTCTTTGTTCAAACAATATTACACAAATATCCACAAACACAATAACCAATATTATAAGTCAATATACTGTACCATATATGAATAATATTTAAAGTTATTAAATTCAGTGTTCAGAATTTAAGTGTCCATGAGAATTCTTCTATGTGCTCCAATAATATCACTTCCATTGTGCTGTTAACTTCACACCCAATGTGCTCATGTGAATAGATCCCTCACCAGACAAAAATGACCTCTTTTACAAAAAGAAGGTCACTTAGCGCTTTGTTCCTTTAAATCTTCATTCTCTCCTTTCACCATGTTGGCCCCTTAGATGTGGTTAAACGATCTTGCTTCACAGAAATCCTCCTACTTAGGCACAGATACCAGATCTGTGCCCTAATGTCTCCTCCACTCCACCATGTAAACAAAAAGATGATAGTATATAGTGTAATCATTTTTATTTATATATGGTAAGAACAAATATAAAAAATAATGCTCATATTAAAAAGTGCCCATATATCGGCACTAATATATTCCGGCTGTTTACCATAATAAGAATGCTGCCACTCCGCTCATGTCCTGGAGCCGGCGTGCTTTCCACTGACCAAAAGTTTGGGACCAGAAATTGCGCACCGGATGTTCCGACTCTACATGCATTTCTTTAATCTGATGTCATCAGGAAGCTTTTAAGCTTGTCTGAGCTGTCAGAAAAAGGAGGCAGAGAGCTGAAATTACACTCTGAAGAGCTCAGTGAGGATAGCTCTGAGGGCTGATTGGAGGGAAGGGACAAACCTTTCTTCACACAACACAGGAACAGAGCCAAAGCTGTCAATCAGCTGGAGCTCCCTCTCCTGTTACCTTTTTCAGACAAAACTTGCCAGAAGTGCTTCATGCTGATAGCAGAGGAACGAAGCAGCAGACACTATAAAATTACACACTATAGTTCTCCCACCCTGAATTTTGTCTGCAACCAGCCTGATGTTCACTTTCCGGTGTTTTTCCAAAGTTCCTTAGCGCAGGTTTTCATTTGCTTCTGCCAGCTACTGTTAAGTAGACTGTACAGTATGAGTGAGCTGAATTATTATTATTTTTTTTTCCAATGAATTATTAACTTGAGTTATGAATATTTATCCTCTCCAGCTAATGACCAAGAAAGTAACCCAGTGATGTGAGCTGGGCAAGGCAGCCTTCCAGAGTGTTCCTTCCCCCTCTGGGCTCTGCCTCAGGTGGATCTCTGTTAGAGAGACTTCCCAGAGGGAGCCTGTGTAGAGAAAATTATGCTAAAATATCTTTCCATGCTTTAAGTTAGTCCAAAAGAAACTGTGTTGATGTTGCAAATGGAATACTGAAGTGATCCACTGCAACTTGTTGAATGTACATATGGTTGCCTACCCGACTAAATAGAATCGGACAGGTCATAGGAGAGAAACAACAGCCTCCCATCTGACCTATTGTTACAGATTATATACCAAGCAGAAACACACACCTTGGTTCTGTGGATCTTGATTTGCCCAGCCATACTGTGCATGTGTGCCTGGGATCTAGAAGTATAAAGTTTCTGCACTGTCTTAAAGTGATTGTAAAGTCTCGTTTTTTTAAAATTTTTTTTTAATAACAAACATGTTATACTTACCTCCTCTGTGCGGTAGGTTTTGCACAGGGCAGTCTGGATCCTCCTCTTCTCGGGTCCTTCATTGCTGCGTCTGGCTCCTCCCTCCAATCGAGTGCCCCCACAACAAGCAGCTTGCTATAGGGGCACCCGAGCTGAGCTGCAGCTCCGTATTTCCATTCAGATAGGTCTTTCAGGGGTCATCTCACATGATACTGGGCTAATACTGTTATAATTGGAAATATTGTAATATAGTTGTTCTTAACAATTGTATTAATGTGATATTGAAACTTCTGTGACGGTTCTTCTTCATCCAAGTCATAGCATGCATAGTATTAGTTAATCACATTGAACTATCCTTGTTCTGTAATTTTGAAGATGTCTGTAGCTTATCAAAGCAACTTCTTCTTCTTCTTGTTCTAAGTGTCAAGAAAAAAAAAAACAAGCAATTATAATGACCTAATTCTCCCTCCTCATTGACATGTAACACACAACCCAAAAAAGGTAATTTATTACTCTGTGCTTGTTCCCTGTATGCTTATGTCCACCAAGTTTATGTGTTCACAGAAAGCTTCTATTTCCAATTTTGTAATCTAGACTCACGTATTGTCCACAATGTCTTGGTGTCTCTTCTTCACCTCCTCCATGTACAGGTTTTCCAAAATGCAAATTACAGGTGATGCCATAGCAAGGTCATTATATTGCAGTGCATCCTAAAATAGCCTAATTTTACACAGCAAGGGCAAGTACAATAGCAACTATGATTTTAATGTTCTTTTCCACCCTGGTATATTTTTCAACAGTGAAGTGGTAGACCATTGTTTCTCCAGTGAGAACCGGAAGCTGTTAGATGGCTCAGACTTATTGATTTGAGCAATCACAAATGTAAACACACTGTAGTTTACATCAGAGATCCCACCCCTTCTGCTTACAGCAACAGAAAAAGAAAAAGTAGTAACTTATCAATTACATGTTGTAAATAATTGGTCAGTCGTAGTGATGAGCTGAACTGTCCTAGATTTGGTTTGAGCAGATTTTCGCAAACTGAAAAGAAGTTAGAATGCTAAACCCCACCCGCTGAAATCATTGCGAGCCAAATCTGTCAAATTAAAATGTCTAGGCTAATAGGCAAGGGGGTGTCAAAATAGCATATCATAGCCCTGGGAAACATGTACAATACAAAAATAAATAAATAAATAAAATAATTCAGCCCCCTCTTATCACACTGATGTTTAGTGGTAACTCAGCACAGCTCAAATTTTCAATGTTCTGACTATATAGCTATACTTAACTATACCACTATAGCTTAATGACGCACAAATGAAGTGTATGCTATATGAGGGTGGGGGGTCTCTCTCCCTCAGAGGGTTACGAGCAGATATAGCAACTTGGACTCAACTATTCACTTTTTTTACTCTATTGTACCCATAGGCAGATTTTTTTTGGGGGGGGGGGGGTGATGGAGTGAGCTGCATCCCCCTCAGACTTCAGTCACCCCAGCCATGGATGTGGTGCCCAGGCAGGGCTGCCAACCATCCATCAGTAGAAGCTGTCAGTAAGTTTAGAAGTGGCAGGCTGCCACAGTGTGTGATACTCTCACAATGCCCAGCCAGTACATCCTGCCCCCCCCCCCATGAACAGGAGAGAAGAGAGTCTAAATGCGCTCTGCCTCCTCCCTCCCCTATCCTCTTACGTTTGCCTACCCACACTTCAATCCCTGGTGTGCAGCCAGTGATGTGCCTAGGAAAAGGAATGTGAGGGTGGAAAATTTGAAGTACAGCAGCCAGCAGACACATCTTGGCTGCATATTTTTTTATTTTTTGTTATGAAAATTGTATTTATTGTATTAAAATGAGTTTAAAACAGGGCCTTTGGGCATTCCTCTGCTCAAGACATGACAGTCTAAACACAACAAGAAAAGCAACAGCTCAGACATACCCCCCATAGAGCACATGTAATAAGACAAGATCTGTGACTCATGCAATGTTATCAGTTACGTTAGGTCATAGCAATTAAATCTGCAAGCGAAGTGCAACATTTAAAGTGTAATAGCTAAACCGCCAAAGGAATGACTATGTGTTCAAAAGGGGCAAGGAGAAAATATCCCAATTATAAAACAAACACTTCAAAAAGAAAGACAACATTAGAGAGTTCCATTACCATCAGGGTCTGGTCTAGCTTGTGGTGAGGGTAGAGTCGAGCCATATGTCCTACACCTTATGGAACTCCCTTGGGCACCCACGAGAGAGATAAGTCATTTTATATCGTGGTACCACAGAATTATTCAGAGTTTTCCAGCGCTCGAAGGTTCAGGGTTTATCTGACTTCCAATTTAAAACTATGGCTTTTATGGCATAGAAGAGCAGCAGACCAAATAACATCTTGAATACCAATGGGTTTACCAGACCCAGGAGGCATACTGTGACCATTTGAGGGAAGAGTGGACAAAGCTAGTAACATCAGGCCATTATTCCTGAACATGGGACCAGGACAAAAACACATGAAAGAAATTAGCCGGCGTACCAGCGCACCGCCAACATTTTTCTTCAACCGCAGGGTAGATGCTATATAAGTGTTGTAGCGTGAGATAGGCCATATGTAGTATTTTAAATAGGATCAGCCTATCCCTTGTAGTAGTCAACTGAGTAAGAGGGTCACCCCAAATGTCCTCTTATTCCTCTCCATCCAAGTCTGGCATCCCTGTTTGCCATTTTGGTTTCAGGTGATCAAGACCCTCATGAATCAATGGCAATAGAGCCTTGTAAATACCAGATAAAGGCTTAACCAGGGCTTCCTAACGCAAAAATAATTCCAGATCATCCGGAAGCAAAAGGAGCATGTATGTGCCGAATTGGGAATAATATGCATGGTGAACTTGCAGAAACCAGAAAAATAGAGAGTTCAGGAGACCATATTGCTGCTTCAATTTATCAAAGGTAACCAAGGAGCCTCTGTCACAAATATTATCAAAGTATGTGATACCTTTCAGGGCCCAGAGGTGTTGGGTATAGTCTGGAATTTAAGGATCCATAGAGGAGTATGTGGGGACCAGAAAACAGAGGCTGAAGAATGTCTGGGCATAGATAATTGCCAGACCTTAATCACTACTTTCATCAAGAAGGTAAGGACAGGAAACGGGGCCCAGAAGCCTTGATAAAGAAGGTTGCGTAACATTTTAAAGGAGCCAGAATAGGCTGCTTCCAGGACCACAGAGGCATTGGATTTATCAGAAACAGCCCAATAGTGGCCAAGAGTAAAGAGGGCAGCTAAAAATACTTACATAGATCCGGATACACTAAACCATCCTGCATCCTGGGTCTACGAATAATTTTTCTACTAAGCCTTGGTGGGCAGGATTGGCAAAAGAAGGAAGTTATTATAGAATTAAATTGAGTGAAAAATAGTTTGGAGATCCAGATAGGGGAATGTCGTATAATATCGAGAAGGACCGGGAAGTTTTTCATTTTCACTAAGTTTATGTGCCCAATGAGGGTCAAAGGGAGATTTTTCCACGCTTTCAACTTCTGCTTAAGGGTCTGAAAAGTAGGGTACAGATTAAGCTGACAAAAATCCCAAATAGTCAGAAAAATAATTAAACCCAGATAGCGTAAGGAGGACGTTCACTTTAGAGGGAGGGCCGGATCAGTCACGTTCCACATCTAAGGATCTTTGGGCATATTGAGGGACGTTTCCCAGTTAGTACGGAGTCCAGAAAAAGTAGCAAAGTGGCTGCATAATTGATGTTGCAGTCTAAGCTGGCAGTGACCAGCCTTTGGTAAGTGAGCAGTGAATGAACTCTCCCCATCTCCCTCCCTTCTCTTCTCTATCTGTCTTCCTCCCCATTTCTTGTCTTCTAGGAGCTCCACAAACTTGCCCAGTTGATTTAATGTCCAGTTAGCACTTAGGGATAACTGAACTCTAAAGTAAGTAGGCACTCTCATGAATTTTAATGTAAGGGGGCACCCCAATGGAATGTGATGTAAGGGGACACTGCTGGATTATGATGTAAGGGAGCACTCCAGCAGATTCTGGTGTAAGAGGAGACACTGATGTAAGGGTAAACTCTGCAGACTCTGGTGTAAGGGGGTACTCTGGAACAAATGCAGACAAGCCGCTCAGGTGAAGATGTGTGATCAGGTGCAGGTCAGATCCGTAGTCCCAGGCAGCATAATTGAACACAAAGTGATGACTGCACTATAAAGTAAATGAACATGTACATTTTATTCACCACTGTAAATCCAAAGCTGGACTTAAATACATCACAGACAAGGACCAAAGGTTGACGAGTTTCACGAATTTACACTTGCTTACTCGGGTACTCTGCAGACTCTGATGCAAAGTGGTGGCACTCTGATGACTCTGATGTAAGGTAGTGGTACTCTGAGGACTCTGATGTAAGGTAGCGGCACTTTGGGGGCACTGATGTAAGATGGTGGCACTGTGGGGACACTAATGTAAGGTGGTGGCACTCTAGGGACACTGATGTAAGGTGGTGGCCCTCTGGGGACTCTAATGTAAGGTGGGACTTTGGAGACATGGATGTAAGGAAGGACTCTGATGTGAACGTGGTGCTCATCCTGACTGCTGCATTCCATATGTTGTTTTATTTTTCACCTCTACATTATGCTGCACATAGTCCTGACCAAGGTGTTCAGTGACTTAGCAATTGCTGGATTTAATGAAGTTCTTCTTTAAGGTAGGCTCAGTAAGGCACCCCATACATTAGTAAATTTTTTGTTCAACCAACTAACAGCAGGTTGTAGAGAAGTCAATTGGTAGATCGACTTCTCCACAACCAGTCTGCACATACCTGGATGAAAGTTCAGCTGGTGCCTAAGAAAAAAAAAATCCTTTTTGTGTACTTAACAAAATATATTAAAAAAAATGTCCCTTGTCCTGAGGTTTATTTGTGTCTGTGAGGCTGTCAGTTGTGGCACAGTAATTAGTATTTTGTGAGTACAAGGACTGTGGTATATGTGTGCATTGTATACAGCAGGCGCTATACAATCCCCCTTTAAGACCCTGCACTGGCTAGCCTCAGACCTTTTCTGTTCTTTTCCAGGGTGTCCCTGGTTTTTAAAAATCCTAATCTTGCTGGCATTTTGTCATGCTGTTTTGACCTTTTAATTGTAAAGCCAGGCAGATTTTTTTGTCATGAGTATTGCTAATATGGTAATTTTTACATATTGTTTATGCTGTTTAAGACGGCTAAAGCACAGGATTACATTGCCAGCAGGGTGTCCATGGATGTCTTCTTGTGATCTCGCTGCCCACTCGCCCCCTATGTGGCGCACAGGTAGTGTGCTCTGTGATTGCTGTGACAGCGTGAGGAGAGGAGAGTGAAAAACCCACTTGTGTGAAAGGGACATCTACACTGATAATCAGGGCACTGATTATCAGTGCCCTGATTATCAGTGCAGTCCAGTGCCCAAACAAACTATGAAAAAAAAATTGTTTTTTTTGTTTATTTAGCAAAAAATTCAGTGGTGATTAAATACCACCAAAAGAAAGTTCTATTTGTGTGAAAAAAATTATAAAAAATTTCATATGGGGACAGTGTAGCATGACGGTGCAATTTTTATTTAAAGTGTGACAGTGCTGAAAGCTGAAAATTTACCTGGGCAGGAAGGGGGTAAAATTACCCAGTAGGCAAGTGGATAAAGGCTAACTTTTCCTTTAGGAACATATTATAAGTCCTCTGCCCTGCTGACCCCCTGTACACTGCCATACTGACCCTTGTACACTCCCCTGGTGACTGCCCATCCCCTGTCCTGCTGTCCCTGTTCTCTGCCCTTCTGACATTTGTCTTCTGCCTTGCTGGCCCCTGGTCTCTGTCCTGCTGACCCCTGTCCCCCACCCTGCTGACCTCTGTGCTCCACCCTACTGACCCCAGTTCTCTGCCCTAGTGACCCCTGTCCTCTGTCCTACTGACCCCTATTCTCCACCCTGCTGACCCCTGTCATCTCTATCTTGACTCCTGTCCTCTGGCCTGCTGACCCCCTATCCTCTGCCCTACTGACTGTACACTTCCCTGCTGACCCCCCCCCCCCCATCTTTTGCCCTGTTGAACCACTACACACCTCCTTACTGAACCCTGTCCTCTGACCCCTTGTACACTGCCCTACTGATTCCTGTTTCTATACCATTCGGACCTCCCATCCTCTGTCCTGCTGACATTTTTTACTGCACCTTCTGTAGACAGCAGACCAGCTAGATTCAGCCATGATTGTACCAAAAACGAATAAAAATTATTTTGCTAAAGTTAGGCTTTGTGGGATAGTGGTATATCAAGTAAATTAGGAGGCAGAGAGTGATTAAGATTTTGCCTTCTTTAATATAAAAGCCCCAGGATACAGTATTTTAACTATAAAAGCCATAAGTAAAACATCTAGTAAAACAGTTCTCATAGAAAGGTCATAGTAAAGTATTGTGCCAAATATCAGCACAAAGAGGTATACAATCATAAGTATATAATAAATAAATAAATAATTAATACCACTCATAAATGAATAATATTAAAGTGCAACATGCAATTCATGTGCAAATAATATCCTGTGATATCCCCACTCCGGGGTTATAAATATTGGGATCAGTGAAAAAATATATAGTGCCAGTCCAATATAAGCAGCAATAAACAGTGATAGTCCAATAAATAGTAATAGTCCAATAAATAAACGAGGGTTCCAAAGAAATCCCAAAAAGTGCTTATGTGCCAAAAGGAAAGTGCAAGAGCATGCCTTCAATCCAGTGCTGTGAATAGTGACAATCCTCCCCCTCTGGATGTTGAACTTACCGGACTGAGATGACCCCTAAGCTATATAGCCAAAAGGGTCAATAAAGCTTGTGTCCCAGTAAGGAACTTGGTAGAGGTATCCTTAGGGATAAGGTGTCTGTGGCTCTCAGTATCTCTCAGTACTCCTCTGCTGCCACTTCCAGTAATGTCTCCTCTCTACTTCCTCCCCTAAACGCATAGGGTTCTGCTACGTTCACACCTATATGTGTGTATGTGTATATATACATATATGTGTGTGTGTATATATACCCCTACACAGAAGTTCAGATGTCATGCCTGCCTCCAAAGACGTCCACAAAAAAGCCCAATAAATGCCTGCAACAAAAACGTCCGGGATTGAAAATAGAAGAGCCCCATGCCTGCTCTACTGCAATTCTAATACAAATGATCTTTTTTTTCTGGTTCTGGACATGCTACAGAGCTGAAACTTCACAGGTACACTTTTTAGACCAACCAGACACTAAATCCAAAGAAAACTCTTTTTTTTTTTTTTTTTCAATAATTTTTTTCAATAATTGGCTCTCTATAAAAAACGACAATTTTTAAGAACTTTTTTTTGTGTGATTAATAGTCCCTGGGGCATGACCCAGAACCCTGGGCACTTTTTAAGGGCATTTATTGGGTTTTAGGGCTTCAAAATTGTGTTTTTTTTATTACCGAAGTTCGTGTCCCATTGATTTCAATGGGGTTCTGGAATCCGGACGCAAACTTTCGGGAAGTTCGGGTGTTCTGGTCGAACCGAACTTTTCAAAAGTTCGATCATCCCTACTGGCAATATCTCTTATGTGAATAATTAATAACATCACTTGAGTAAGGTTGTGTTTATATTATGTCTACATGAAAATCCCTGGACAAAACTGTTTACTTTGTACATAGGTATTCTAAGAATCACTTTCAAAAGTTTTACAATGCCAGGCTTTTTCTAAAATATAAACAAACCTTATAGGATGCATATTTAAATATACACATACCTTATAGATCACATATTTACACATATATTATACACAGACATGAATAAAAATACATAGACATACAAGCATACAAATACTGCATGTAAATATTTTTCATTTTACTCTATCTATTTGCAAATCTGTTACTAATTAGCTACAGTATGTATTTACAAGTACAAAAAATATTGGCTTTATTGTGGAAATTTTATGAAAGTTTTAAATTTAGAAAGACTTTAGCCAAGCCCTGAACCTGATTTGCTTTTTGGATGGTTAGTGTTCTATGATGTATTCCAATTACTATATACTTTAGTTTTATGTTGCCACACTTATTGAATCGGAAAAACACTGGGCTTTTCTGTTTAACTGTTGTGCCAAGATCCAGAAAAAAGAATTAGAACACAATAAACATACAAGTGAAACCCATGTGTTCTGTAAAGACAATCAGTACAGAGTGTACTATGCCTTATTACACATCTTATGGAAATGAATTGTTATACAGCTATAACAAGAAACTGTCTTCAAATATTTACAATTGTTATACCATATTTTCCTTGCTAGTATAACTTCAAAATGATTAGTGGGCCCTTTTAAGTTAAGAAGCCCCACCTGAATCATTTAGCTTCCTGCCTCTGGGGGGTCACCTGTGGTAGGACAAATAAGGAAGCAAAGGGAGAAACATCCAGTGTATTGGAAAGAGTCATTTTTCTCTGCTGGTCTTTTTCCAGAAGAGAAAATTCCATTAACGGTCACTTTCGTGAAAAGCCCCTCCTTCGAGGGGGGGGGGGGGGCGCAAGGGCCGATGGGAGGCAAGACTGTTAGCATTCTTTAGTGTGAGGAATGCCAGAATATTGTTTTCCTTGCCAATGGAGATTTACTCTCAGTAATAGACTGAACAGAGCAGGGCAAAATATGCAGAAAAGGGGGACTCAAGGAAGGTGGCCCTGAGTTCTGGGCAGACCATGCTGGACTTAGCCCAGGGCTCCTAGGGGCGAATATTGTACAGTGCCACTCTGTTAGTTATGGGCTGTGGGGGAGTCCATGCATGGGAACTGCAGGATCTCATGAGGTAAGCCTGACTGAAATACTGAAAGAGATAAAATTCATACGTGTTCCCACCATGTAACATAACTATGTATGCTTGATGGTTCCCAGCAGATTTTGATTAGGAAACACACTGAAATCAACCATTACTATTGTAGGAAATATATAAATTTACAGTTCAGTCAATCAGGAAGTGTTAAGACATCAAAGACACACATGAAACACATACTACATGCCTTTGTTATATCTTGGATGTACCGGGCCATCACACCATTGAAAATTTCATATAGCTGTAGCTGTGAGGGATACAATGTACTGATCTGGCTTGAATCTGAAACTTGCTCAATTCTATTATTCCGAAAATAGGGCAGGCTCCCTAAATATATATATATATATTTATATAGATATATATAGATATATATAGATATATATCTATATATATATATAGATACAAAGTAATAATAGAAACCGTTTTTAAATATTTTTTATCCCATTTTGCGGTATTTTAAACAAATAAAATACTATGGATTCCAAGAAGAAGAAAATCATCTCAATTTTCTCTGTTTCTATTTTTCACTTTGCATTACTTAATTACATCATCATTTCAACCATTTATTTCTTTTTTTTTTTCAAGGAGAGAGAATGACATATTGGTTAATTTTTATGGCATAGTGTTTCAAAGCAGGTAAGCAGATAGGAAATACCTGGGATGCAGGAGTGTCTCTAGAGAAAACAGCCTAATTGAAATTCACCCCAAAAGGCAGGGTTGGCAAGATTGGCTAAATCTGAATGGATCAAAGTCCCTGCTGATGTCAGAAAGTAGGTGTAGCCATGAGTTGTAAGGCAATTAAATTGCCCACTGTGGAGGCCAGGAGTGAATTTGGGATTGCCCAAGATGGGAACCAGAAGTGAAGGAAGTGGAAAAAATTAGGAACTATGGAACATCCAACAATTTTTTAGATAAGACAAAAATATCTTAATTTCACCATCTAGTCCATATATTTTATTTATCCTATAGACCAAGATCTTACTAATTTAGCATATGCTATACATTTTTCCATATCACATTTTACATCCTCTCTCACACTGTCTCATTTGTCTTTTTTATCAGGGTCTTATCCAATTTGTCCTGTCTTTGCATTATAGGGCCAAAATATTTCAGGTTCAGAATCACTGTTGGTTTTTCCAGTGGGCAAATCAAATTTATTTCTTTAAAGAATATCTCCAACCACAATGTTTTGAATGGAGTAATGAAGAAATACAATTTATGTCAGGTTTTATTTTTGAGGTTCCATTGAGGAGATATCACCTCATATTCTGTCCCTGTGTTACCTATAGTCACTGTTACAGGAAGTCACGGGCAGCAATAAAAACACAATCAGGAGTTTTAAACCTTTCTTATTCTGCAAAAAAAATATTTTTATTTTGGTCCTTGTCCCTGTTGGAGTGATTTCATATCACTTTCTGTCCTATCAGGAAGTGAAGAACAGTCTCCTCAGTAGAGACACTGATGGCATTAAAAACCTGACAGAGGGGGGGCGTGGCCTGAAGCGCGATGGAGTAGGACGCACGAACTGAGAGCTCCACCGGCATCATCCTGTCTCCGTGATCCTGATCGTTACCTGACCCGGTTCTTACCGTCCTTTGACTCTGGTCCCCTCCTGGAGTTAGTGGCAGTATGTCTCCCCCGAGTAAAAAGTCTGAGGCGGCCGCGAAGCTGGAGAAATTTCGGCACTTGGCCAAGGGAGCTCCGTCGGAAGATGGCGCCGGCCAGCCCGGACCGCCGGATGTTCCTGCCGCCACGCTGGCTCAGATCCTAGATGCCATCTCCAACTGGCAGGCGACGCTGACCGCTAAGATCGAGGAGGTGAAGGTAGATGTTTCACATATTCGCCAAGACCTACAGCGGCTGCGTGACCGGGTGTCTGAGACCAAACGCCGCTTGGGACATGTGGAGGACGCGGTTCCCCCCCTGCAGGCATCCTCTGATCAGGCTGAGCGCCATATTGCCCAACTCCTCTCCAAGCAGGACGATCTGGAGAACCGGATGCGCCGCAATAACTTGCGGTTTGTCGGCCTTCCAGAGGGTGCTGAGGGTGCTTCTCCAGCTGTCTTTTTAGAGAATCTGCTTGTTACTACCTATGGCCGTGAACCCTTCTCCCAATCCTTCGTGGTGGAGCGAGCTCATCGAGTGCCTGCCAAACCTCCGCCCCCAGGGGCACCTGCTCGTGTACTTATTGCCAAGTTTCTCAACTACAGGGATCGGGATGCTGTTCTCCGCCTGGCTCGTGATAAGGGGAATATCCCTCACCTCAACACCCAGGTACTTGCCTTCCCTGATTTTTCCGCGGAGGTCCAGAGACGCCGGGGCAAGTTTACTGATGTCAAACGAAAATTGCGCGCTCGCAATTTGAAATACGTTATGCTGTTCCCGGCCCGGCTTTGTGTGGTTGGTGAAGACAGGGTACACTTTTTTGAAGATCCGGAGGAGGCTATGATGTGGCTGGACAGACCGAGACCTGCCTAGGGTGTGAGTACTTTCCATGTGTGCCCTGTTTTCTGCTCTGCCCAGCCTGCATTCCCTTGTTACTGGCCCCTGGAAGAACTGGCCCTTTACCGTTGGGAGCCTGTGTACTTGGCCTTGTATGGCCCTCCTATGTGCCCTGGCTTCCCCTTTTTCCCCTTGTGTTCTGCCACTTCGATTCTACTGCCTACTGTTATTTTTCTATTGGACCGGGCCTGGGAGGACTGTTTTTCCGGTTTGGGTTTTTTTCTCGTACCCAGGTTTTGATGGAACTCCTTCAGACTGCCGTGCGTCTCCCCTCTCTTACCTGATCGGCTCCTGGATGTTATGTCCCCTGGGAGTTAATTGCCGGTTGCGTCACATATGCTCTTTTTGACCTTCAGAGATAGGTTGTCCCCCCTCTACATGACAACCATGCTGTTTTTATTGGTTTTATTTTCTGTTCTTTCATGCTTGGTACCCCAGCTGTGGTCGAGTTCGGTTGTTAGGCCGCTCTGCCATGGCTGGTGCAATTTTTGTCATGTTTTTGCAACTGTTTGTTTTGGGATGTATGCTCGCACAAGTTGGGGTCCGTGCAGAGCTGGGTGGGTCGGTGTTCTACTCTCTGTGGGTTTTTCTTTTTTGTGTACTACATACGCTATTTGTTTTTTATGTTTTTTGGAGCTGCTCTTGTATTTCCTGTATGCCTCTTTTGGGGGGATTTTTTTACTGTTATATGGACTAGACCCCTGCTGTATGGTTCTGCGGGCTTGGTCTCCACTGATGCCTATTTCCCCTGTGATATGACTTTTTCCCTTTTGCCATGGCTCCCCTGAAACTGCTACTTTGGAACATCTGTGGCGCTAGGGACAAAGTTAAACGCACCGCCCTTTTCACTTTTCTAAAAGCCCAAACTGCTGATATTATAGTGTTGGTTAAAACGCATGCCACAGGCTCCCTGGTCCAAGCCCTCAGGAAACCTTGGGTGGGGTGGGCGTATCATGCTACATATAGTTCACATTAATGTGGTGTTTCGGTTCTGGTGGCCAAGTCCCTCCCCTTTGCCATCTGCTCGGTGGAGACCGATCCGCAGGGTCGCTATGTATTTCTTTGTGCTACCATAGCTGGGTCCCCTATTTTGTTATTGGCCTATTATATACCTCCCCCGTTCACTGGTGCAAGTTTGGTGCCGGGTCTGGATTATTTGGCCCGTCACCCCTCGATACCCGCTGTGTGGTTGGGGGATTTCAACATGACGATTGATCCTGCCATGGACAGGGTTGGCTCAGATCCTTCCGTGCCTTGCTCGATTCGGTCGGGTTATGGCTCAATTTTCCCTGATTGACACGTGGCGCCACTTGTACCCGGAACGGAGGGCCTATTCCTGCTTTTCTGCATCACATGCTACTATGTCCCGCATAGATTATGTCTTTGTATCTGCCCGACTCACTCCTCAATTACGTGCTGCGGGTTTCTGCCCTTGCATCCTGTCGGATCACGCCCCTTACTGGGTGGTCCTTGATGTATTGTCAAGGCCTCCGCGCGGTAATTGGCATCTCAATCCGTTCTGGCTCACCGTGCTCCCGGATTCGGCGGTCATGGAGGCGGAGTGGGATTCTTTTTTTGTGGCGAATGACGGTACCTCAGATTGTCTAACGGTGTGGGATGCGTTTAAGTCGCATGCTAGTTTACATTTGTCCGAATGCATTTCTAAATTTAAAAGGCAGTCCCGAGCCTCCTTTACGCAGGTGCTGGAGGAGTTGACCTCTTTGGAGGATCAATATGCCCGTGCGCCGTCCCCGGAGGCTCTTGATAGGCTCCGTTTGCAGACGCGGGTGGCGGAGCAGCTTAGTTATGAGAGGGCCCGACACAAACTGTTTTTTGCCAAGCAGCGTATATTTGAGCAGGGGGAGCGCCCGGGTAGGCTGCTGGCCTATCTGGCGCATCTGGACGCTCGCCTCCCCGTTGTGATTTCCTTGGCTGCCCCAGATGGCTCTCAGGTCAGTGATGCTGCTACGGTCGCCCGGATGTTTGCTGATTTTTTTCGCGACACTTATTCCTCTAGGGTAGCGTATGAACCCCCTGAACTAGCCGCTCTAATGGCTGACCTTTTGCTCCCTCAGTTGTCGGTGGATCAGGTGGAGGCCTTGGAGGCCCCCCTCACTGCTGAAGAGGTGCAAGCTGCCATTTCTATCTTTGCCCGTTGTAAGGCCCCTGGCCTTGACGGGCTCCCCACCGAATTTTACGAGCATTTTTCCTCTGCCCTTGTCCCTCAACTCTTGGCCCTATATCAGACAATTTTTGAGGAGGGGGCTCTCCCCGACTCTATGCGCGAGGCCCTTATTGTGCTTCTTCCTAAGCCGGGGAAGGATCTACTCTATCCTGAATCGTACAAGCCCATCTCGCTGTTGCAGGCCGATGTCAAAATTTTGGCTAAGGTTTTGGCACTCCGCCTGAACAAAGTGATCCTCACGTTGATACACTCTGATCAGACGGGTTTTATGCCCACGAAAAACACAGCGTACAACACTAGGAGACTGTTTATGAATCTCCAGGCCTCCCATGTTCACATAGGTTCTCGAGTGGTGGTCTCGCTGGATGCGGCAAAGGCCTTTGATTCCGTTGAATGGAAAAACCTGACAGAGGTGTAGCCCAAAGAGCAGGATTTTCTTGAAAAGGATAGTTAACTGCTTAGACCAGTACATGGCCAAGCAGTACAATTAGGAGACCTCAAGACGTATTTGGTCAGCACAAAACAAAGAGCAGGAGAATTAGTTCAGCAGTGTGCACTGGAACTGTAATATATAACATCAGAGAAACACTATAGGGAAAGTAAAGACTTAAGGAGCAATTTATAGATGGATTGCGGTTTGACAAGGTTGAAGAAACCCTGCAAGAGAGATAGAAGCAACCCCAACTTGAGATTCCAAGAACTGTTAGAAGTGGCCATAGTATGTCAAAAGCAGAGACATACTTGCTCAGATGTACCCATGGCCAACATAGGCTGCCCATAGACTCACTTACAACCAAACAGTATTTTTTACAATGACATGCAGGCAGAAATACTCCTCAAAGGGGCAAGGAGGAGATGTCCTTTATAAATAAAGTTAACATTGACTAATTGACAGCTAAGGCAGGCAAGGTCACCATCCTTGTGCTGGGTTAGCCAAAGGGGTGTAGTAATGGCACACACCTCCTGGAAGGGACAACTGCAGCTGATACTGGGAATGTATGCCATCCTGGAACTGAGGGCTGAGATGCTTAAGGGGTGCCCTGCGCACTTAAGGCCTTCTAAGGAAATAAATAAGTGACTGCATGTTCTGGAAGCATTGGAGTGCCCTGATGCATGCTCTGTAGACATCTATAGAAAAGCTGACATTGTCAGGATTCCCTTTGGGACAAAGATTTTGATACTGCTTAATGAAGAACTTATATTGCTTAAATACCAGCACTCACCATGGATTGTGAGGCCTCATTGTCCTTGTGGAAACCTTGCCCAGTGATCCAGCAAGACATGGGACTAGTTATAATCTATAAAAGCAAGCCTTCTTCACTCAACCTACTCACTGCGACAGTATTGGTGGAACGGGCAATATTCATAAAGGTGATTGCCTTCAAAGTGGGGCACGTAGAGCTGCAAGAGTTTCATTGTCGTCGTTACATGGCAGAGTGAATATGACTATGTTCATCAGGAACAAACCTAGAGTGGGCAGGTGAGCAAATTCTACTTTTCCTAAAACTAACTGCAGAGGAACTGGTGCATACTCAATTAGATGCAGTAAAGTGTCTCTCTCTCTCTCTCTCACCCCTCTCTCCTACCCCCTCTCTCTCATACCCCCTCTCTCTTTTACCCCCCCTCTCTCTCAGCCCCCTCTCTGACCCCCTCTCTCTGTCACCCGTCTCTCACCCCTCTCTCTCTCCCCCCTCCCTCTCTCTACCACCTCCCCTCACCCCTCTCTCTCTTTCTCACCCCTCTCTCCCACCCCCTCTCTTTCTCTTACCCCCTCTCACTTACCCCCCTCTCTCTCCCACCCCCCTCTCTCTCCCACACTCCTCTCACCCCACCCCGCTTGCTTTCTCTCTGCTGCCCCTCTCTCACCCCTCCTCTCTCTCTCTCACCCTCTCTCTCTCTATGACCCCCTCTCGCTCTGACCCCTCTCTCTGTCACCCCTCTCTCACTCCCCTATCTCACCCCCTTTTCTCTTATCCCCCTCTCTCACCCCCTCTCTCCCTCTCTCTCTCTCCCCACCCTCTCTCTCTGTTTTCATCCTTCTCTCTCTCTCTCTCTCTGTCTGCCACCCATCTCTCTCCCTTTCTCTTCACTGGACTCCAATCGAATGGGGGAATGTAAGGGCAGGGGGGCACTGATATAAGTGGACACTGGGCTAATGGAGGGGTCTTTAAGGGGGGGGGGGGTGCTAATATAAAGTGATTTTAGTCTAATCGGGGTCTGTAAGGGGGAGTGCTAATATAAAGTGTTTCTGAGCTAATGGGGGTCTCTAATGGGGGATGCTGACTGCTGATTTAATGGTTGCTGACCCACCTTTAGATCAGTAGTCAGGACCCCCCATTAGAGACCACCATTATATTATAGTCCCTTATTATTAGCACCCCACATTAGAGACCCCCTCATTAGTCCAGTGTCTCCTTATATCAGTGCCCCCCCATTATAGACCCCCATTAGCTTAGAGTCTGGTGAAAAGTGTCCGGTAAGTGGTTCTTGGACTTTAACCAACAGAGCTTTATTAGAAAGCTCTATTTGTATAAAAAATAATAAACATTTATTTTGGGTACACTGTTGAATGACACCCAGCATCATTCAACCCACTGAGCCCAGGCTGTCAAAGGTACAACCCTTGGGGGTACGTCATCATGGGCTCCTATTACACCTGTGCGGAATGGCACTTTTACATCAATATATAAATTCTGTGTTGTGTGCAAGAGTAAGGATCATCTTAAATTAAAATACTGTACATGCATACTGTATACTACAAAAAAAAAAATGCTGTGCACCACTAAAGTGTTCAGATTTGGCTTGAAGAAAAGGTGGCAACCCTAACTGGGAGAGATATAAAAGCATACTGGAGGCGTGACCGGAAGCCGAGCCGACAGGACGTTCTAGCAGAGAGCTCTGGCTATCTTGCCATACAATCCTCTAGCATCCTCCGCCTAGACCCCCAATTAATATACCCACTGGGCTGCCACTGATCCTCCGCGATCCCCTGTGCAGACCGATCTGCCTATTTTCGTCCTAGGCGGCCGGGATCCGGAGCTCCGAGATTGAGGCCTACACACCTGTTGAAGCCGCGGACTTTCCTAGCGGTCGCCGCGGTCCGACGTCCGGCGCGGCGGCGGCTACACAGGCCCAATTAGACTCACTGCCTCCCCCTCACAGGCATCCGACTCCTGCTAGAGCCCACAGGACCCGCCATCCACCTGCCAGTGACTCTATTTAGCATCAGAAAGACACCCAAAGCGGAGGCCTAGCAGCCCTGGATGCAGTGATCTTTTCTGCAGACTCCATCCACACATCAGCCACGGGGTAAGCACTCAACACCCCACACTGCTCACCCAAAGCGAACCCTGAGGGGCGTGAATTGGCGATCATTGGTCATGGCTGCCTAACTCCATAGCTCCCAGCCAGCCCAGGGGATTAAGCACCACAATTAGCGCTGCTCGTCCTCAACTACGCTAATGACAGGCAAGGGGAAATCGTCCACCCACTCCTCACCTTCCCGCTCTCGGTCCCCCCGCGACCCGACGATGCAATCGTGTAAAAGCATCCCCGATCTGTTCCGCCAACAGCAAGCACGCGAGGCCCCAGCTTCAACCCAAGCCTATTCTGATGTCACGAAGGGAACCGCCACCGCTGCACTTCCTGCAAATCTTACCAACTCTCTCCCCACTACCCAATCTGCTAACAATCCTTGCTCCAATTATGGGATCCTTGAACCACATATGATTATGGACCAGAATCCCCTAACAATAACTCCGACTACAACGCCGCTCAATTTCACTCACCTGAGAGCCATAGCAGATGAAATAAAAGCCTCTCTGGCCTTGGCTGTGACAGACATAAAAAGAGACATCCAGAACATCACAGTCAGAATTGACTCAATTGAGGAGAGATCTGAACTACAGTCGGAAGAGATCACTGCGCTTAACACCACATCCATTGCCCACTCCTCCCAACTGAGAGAATTACAGCGACACATGGAGGATCTGGACAACAGGGGTCGTCGTCATAACCTTCGGGTAAGAGGTCTCCCTGAAACAGTGGAACCAAGCCAAATCACTAATGCAACGACACAGATTTTCAACGACATCCTTGGCAGACCACCAGAAGTCCCAATTGAATTTGAACGCCTACATAGGGCCCTGAGACCTAGGTCGAGAGACACTGATCCTCCCAGGGACATAGTGTCTGGTGAATTTTAGACTTAAGGAAGATATACTTAGACGGGCCAGAGACCGCCATACACTCCTATTCCGGGGTTCCGAAATCAAAATCTATCAAGATTTATCCCCAATCACATTACAAAGGAGAAGAGACCTTCGTCCCCTACTGGAATCACTCCGCAACAAAAATATCCAATACCGTTGGAAATTCCCGTTTTGCCTGCAAGCATCCTCTAATGGCCGAACTGCAACCCTACGCTTCCCGGAAGATCTGCCGTCCTTTTGCGCTATCCTAGATCTCCCGCGCATCGACCTCCCCGACTGGTACAGACCTCCACAACTCCCTTCCGTTCGGAGGGTGACGTCTATGGACACTATTCCGGAGAGAGAGGATATTCACCAGAGACGCCAAAGATCAGCCTCCCCGAGACGTGAACTCTTCTCTCAATCTCAACCCCACAGGAACAACAATGGAAGCCCAACAGCATCTCCAGTCCATAGAAAACCTTGTCATGAAGATCCGATCTAAAACACACAGAAACCACCTCTTCAGGAAAATCCTTTCCCAGAGACTCTCTTTCTCCTTGTTTTTCTCCCACCCCCCCTTCTCTTTTTTTTTCTTTTCGTTTTTTTTTTTTGTTTTTTTCTCTCTTACATTAACCCTCTTTTTACAGATACAATATTCTCAACTTAAAGACTCCTTCAGCCACAAGAACATTACCTTCATCTACGCATAAGTAAGAAGTCTCATCTCTGCAAAGCTACCGCACACCCACAGACTTCACCAAGTTCCGAACTTGAAGGTTCACTTGCTCTTCTAAAGACCTGCCTCTACCTTCCACTTAGGGACTGGTAATGTATTATTTGGTTTCACACACTCATCTTAAGTCTCCGGACCACCCACTCCCTCTTATGTTTGATTCATCCCGCATTGCCCCATCCAAAGATATCCCTCTCCCCACCTCAAACTACAGACTATGTCCATCTTGAAATACGGACCTAAAGTTCCCCCCCCCCTCCCCCCCCAACTTGCAATCCCAATTTAAAAGACTAATACAACTCCACCTCATTCTACACCCTGATCAACCTACTCTTCATTTCAATGGACCTTGTCAAGGATCGCAGTTGTGATCACTGTTTGAATACCTAGTTTTGAAATTGACAACATTGATTGTCTTATACCTACTGCTAATTTTGTTAACAGCATTTTCTATCGTTGATCCTGACCTTGTTGGTAATGTATTTTAATATAGTGGGAATCAGTGTTCCGGTCCCCCCACAGTTCCACTGTTACACAATTACCCCATATTCCAGATATGCTAAACTTAAGCCTAAAAACTTCCTTTCCCTCCCAATCCTACTCGCAATATAAACCACCTACTTTAAGGTACCCTTTTCCTCCACCTCCCCAAGAAGAGAGAGGCGGGAAAGGAGAGATGAGGAAGAAGGGGAAAGGGAAAAAAAAAGGAAAAAAGAAGGGAAGAGAAAAATTAAAAAATAAAGGAAGTCTGTTAGACCCTTGTTATCCTTTAATTAATATAAACAGAGGTTCCGGAACACTGACCCTTCATGTATGTTATGATTCTCATTTGATGCACCACTCTCCCCTGGTTCCTACCTCCTTCCCTCCTGTATTGCTATACACATGACTCGAAATATGTCCTAACAGGTATATATATTTGTGTAATTACCTCTTTTCCCCTGTACAAGTAATCATACACACTATTTAACCTTCTCCATTACTGATCCCTCTTGGCTTCACACGTACTCCCATAGTCTTTATACCCCCCCACCTGAAGACCCACCCCCTTTTTTTTTTTTTTTTTTTTAATTTTTTGATTTTTTATTTATTTTTTTTTCTCTCCTCTAACTAACTTCTCTGGACTGACATTGGGATACACTCAGAAGTCCCTATACACTCCTCTGATCCTCCTTCTGGCCAATATATCTTCCAGTTTTGGTAAAATAAACTTTCCTCTGTATACATCCCCTCATCCCCCCTTGTTCGCTCCCCGGCAACCTGTCATATCCCTTAAGCAAATTATTTTACCAGACGAGCCGTACACCAAACCTTACCACCCATCCCCTGGGCTGGCATGGGACCCCTTGGGATCCATTTCCAACCCGAGCGTCATTTACACCTCCAAGAGACAGGAATTGATTTTTTCTCTTCCCTGTCGAACTCTCTCGAACTGTAACTATTCAACTAGGGTGGGATATACTCCACCTCCCTAGTCTCGTTTACTCATCCCCCATATATAACCTTAACTTACCCATCCCCCCACCCACTACCCCCCAAACTCTGACCGGTCCCTGTTCCACCGTCTACATTCAAACTCAAACTAAGCCCCTTTCGAGTACAAGAAAATCCCATCTGTTCTATACCCCTACACCAACGCTACCTACTTCTGACATTCAACATGACTTCTACTCCCACTACTCAGAATTCAGTCCCACTTAAAATAGTATCTCTGAATGTCAAAGGCCTGAATATTCCACAAAAGCGCTCACAAGTCCTTGACCTTATGAGAAAACTCAAAGCAGATATTGTCTACCTCCAAGAGACACACTTCCGCTCCCGAGACACTCCTAAATTTTCAAACCACATATACAACACGGTTTATCTATCTACAAACCCCCTAGGCAAAACTAAAGGGGTAGCTATATTGATCTCCAAAAAGCTTGACTGGACGCTCCATGACTCGGTGATTGACCCAGAAGGTAGATTTATTTTTCTCAAGGGCCAAATAGACAATAAACCTTTCACACTGGCCAACATCTACAGCCCAAACACGGCCCAGATCTCCTTTTTCAGGAAAATTGCACACACCCTTTCGGGTTTCCAAAAAGGTATCACGATTCTAGGTGGTGACTTCAATGTCGCTCTATATCCACTACTAGACACTTCCACAGGCTCATCCTCTCTGCCCTATAGAGCCCTGAAACAGATCAGAAAACAGATTCATGATCTCTTACTTCATGACTCCTGGCGCACTACCCACCCATCCACAAAAGATTATACTTTTTTCTCTTCCCCCCACAACAGATATTCCAGACTCGACTATATTTTTCTGTCTCAAAAAGATCTCCCCTACATCAAAAAAGCCACAATCGAACCCTTAATCTTATCTGATCACCATCCTGTATCGCTGACACTCTCTCTCCCATCCCATACCTACCACTCCAAATTCTGGAGACTAGATGCTTCGCTGCTGACTCTTGATTCAGACGTCCAACACATCCGCTCGGCGATTTCTGACTTCTTCACGTTGAACGATAACGCAGATACCTCTCCCATTACCATCTGGGAAGCACATAAATGCGTTATAAGAGGAGTACTACTAGCGCTGAAAGCCTCTAAGAAAAAAGCACACCAAACCAAAACCAATTCACTCATTCAGACAATTAAATCCCTTGAGGCCTCACATAAGCGTACACAAGCTGAAGACACCTATAATGACCTTATCAAAAATAGACAACTTCTCCTAGACGAACTGAATCTTAGAGTCAGACCCAAATTCATCTTGCAACAGAAATTATTCTATGAGCACGGTAACAAAAGCGGCCAATATCTAGCAAGAGCCCTCCAGGCCAAAAAAGCGTCGCTTTCTGTTCGCAATATTAAAAACGGCCAAGGTCATGTTTCCGCTAGCTCCCCAGATATCGCTGCCCAATTTCAACATTACTATTCTAAACTATACAATCTTAACCCTTCTCCTGCTGAAAATGACAAACCCACCCTGATCCGTGATTTCCTCCTTAAGCATTGCCCGGCTCCCATCACTCCTGAAACAGCCCAAGATCTAGAAAAACCCATATCCCAGGATGAACTTAATATAGCAGTTAAACAACTTAAAGTTGGCAAAAGTCCCGGCCCAGACGGCTTTACCGCCCCCATATTACAGGACCTATCTAGACATTCTCTCTGGCCCCATGATAAAGACTTTTAATTCATTGTCATCTCCACCTCTCCCTCCAAACAGATTGTTAGAAGCCCATATTACTGTCATACACAAAGAAGGAAAGGACCCCACCTCAGTGACGAATTATAGACCCATTTCTTTATTGAATGTTGATATCAAATTGTTTGCTAAAATCCTAGCAAACAGACTTCTCCCTATCATCCCAAACCTAATCAATAAAAACCAAGTAGGTTTCGTTCCAGGCCGCGAGGCCCGCGACAATACGATAAAAGCAATAAATGTACACAATTGGATGTCCACTTCCAAACTTGAAGGCTTTATGCTGTCCTTAGATGCTGAAAAGGCGTTTGACAGGCTTGACTGGACCTATATGGCTGATGTTCTAAAACACTTAGGCTTTCCAGATAGATTATTACGGTTTATCATGTCTCTATACTCCACCCCTTCAGCGAAAGTCAAGGTCAACGGACACCTGTCAGACGCCTTTTCCATCGGTAACGGCACCAGACAGGGCTGTCCCCTATCCCCTATTTTATTTATACTCACTCTAGAACCCTTCTTGCGCTCCTTAGACGCCAACCAAAATATCCATGGTATCACAATTGGCTCCAAAATATATAAATTAGCTGCCTTCGCAGACGACATTCTTCTTTTCCTTGGCCAACCACTACTATCCATCCCTACATTACTACACGAATTTAAACTTTTTCAAAGCATTTCGAATTTTAAAATAAATTTTTCAAAGTCACATGCACTGAACATTTCCTTACCCTCGAAGATAGTAGCTCAATGTAAATGCAACTTTCCCTTCCAATGGCAACAAGAGTCCATAAAATACCTGGGCATACACCTACCAACAAACTTAAAAGACCTATTTGCCAAAAACTTCCTCCCTGTATTAAAAACCATTAAAGAAGACATTGGCAATTGGTCCAAACCCCATTTCTCGTGGTTCGGTAGAGCAGCTATCATTAAAATGAATGTCCTTCCCCGCATCCTATACCTACTACAGACAATCCCCATTAAATTACCATCCACCTTTTTTCAAGCCTTCAAATCCACGTGTATTAAATTTCTTTGGCACCAATCCAGACCAAGACTCTCATTTGATCTTTTGTCTAAACCGAAACTTATGGGTGGTATCGGTCTCCCAGATCTGAAAAAATACTATTGGGCTTGCCACTTGACAAGAATTTTAGATTGGTCCTTACATAGGGAGAATAAAGACTGGATCTCCCTGGAAAACTCGATCGCCGGCATCCCCATTCAATCATTACCTTGGCTAACACCGCAAAATATTCCTCCCTGTCTTAAATCTCATCCTTTGATATCTGCCACCCTATCCACCTTCAGAGACATTTGCTCGAACTCTCTCATTTCCTCCACTCCGGGCCCCCTCACACCGCTGAAACTCAATCCAGACTTTCCTCCGGGAATGTCTCCATCTTTCCTTTCAAATACCTGGAGACACGACACAATTCAAGCATACCATTTTTATAGAAACGGTCTCCTTCTTGAAAGATCCCAGCTTCCATCTATATCCGACTCACCCCCCCATACCCCAATGGATTTATTTCCAAATTCGACACTTCCTAAACACGCAGAACCGCTCCAATGACCTAACCAGATCTCTAACTCCATTCGAAACTCTATGCACGAGCAACACCCCCCAACGACATATGATTTCCACAACCTATAATATGCTCTTCGCAGACTCGGAGATAGTCACAGCCAAAATTATACATACCTGGGAATCAGACCTGAACATTCAACTCACTAAACGCGAATGGGAAAATATTTGCTTTATTACACATAAAAGCTCCCTCAACGTCTCAATGCAGGAATCATGCTACAAACTCTTGACCAGGTGGTACAGGACCCCAACGATCCTACACAAATTCTACCCTGATTCACCCCCGACTTGCTGGAGATGTCACGAACATCAAGGAACACTTCTTCATCTTTTCTGGACTTGTCCCAGAATCCAACCTTTCTGGTCCAAAATCCATGAAATCATAACGACACATCTAAATATCTCACTACGTTACGCACCGGCACATTTCCTACTACAACACACCACAACCCCTCCACGCCGCTACTGCAAATCTATAACACCATTTCTGATCAATGCCGCAAAAGCATGCATCCCTTTACACTGGAAGTCTCAATCCCCACCCTCCATAAAGGAATGGATCCAAAGAATAGATAAAATTGCAAAATTTGAACAACTCATAGCAATTGCACGCGACTCACCTGATAAATACGCTCACATTTGGGCTACATGGTCCACTTTTAAATCATCCTCTACCTATAACGCACTTATGTCGCATAATAACACCAACGTTTCTCTTCCCAATAACGACTTGTGACACTGGACCATCCTGACACATACCCCTTAATTTTTCTTTATCCGATACACATTGAAAAGTGGAGGACTCATCCGAATTTTATTTTTCCAACTATATGATGCTCCCACCCCTAAACAAGGGTGGAAAGTGGGAGTTCATCGTGTCTTTTTCCTTTCTCATCGGACGAGAACCCTCCATACCGCCCTTAATAGTACTTACTCTGCCCAACCCCTCCCTCTAACATTAGACTAAGTGTGAACGACCCCGGAACAGGGACTGAGTCAGACTCCCCCCCTAACCCTCTCCTACCCCCCCCCTTACCTCCCTCCCAACCGCATTTGAACGGAGGGTTAATTTGACCACATCAGGGTACCACCTTGACCCTCCACAAGCGCCCAGTCATACATTTATTTACCCCTAGATTATTACATAATCAACATAGCTGACCTACCTATCACTTAGACAACACCTTCTCCATACCCTTCAGATCTCAGCTATGGAATAAACCACAAGGAGATCCTATTCTTATAGTCGGATCTTTACCAACCCCTTATGCCTTTCACTCACACCCATGAACCGATCTTTATTTAGCTCTCTAATTTTGGCATGTTCAAGATAAATCCTTTCTCACGATGTACTTGACTTTTCGTTATTTGTCAAATACCTTTCCTCTTGACAATATGTTTAGGTTGACTTGTTATCCATTCTTGGTTATAAGATTATTGTATTCTCCTTGTTCAATGCAATACTTTATGTTCACCAAATGCCTTTCCAGTCTTGCTGTATGACTTGTTCAATTTCATTTAATAAAAATATTTTGGAAAAAAAAAAAAAAGCATACTTTCACATCTCTACCAAGAAGTCAAGCAGATACTGCAACAAGAGGTGATCAAAGAGAGTAAGAGCCCAATGCGTGGCTCCAATCATTTTGGTGAGGAAAAAGGATGGCACCCTTCACTTTTGTGTGGATTATACAGTAGGTGTCTGAATACTCTTACCATGAAGAAAGCCTATCCACTTCTGTAGCACTGCTCCCTTGAGGACTGCTGGATTTCACTCTTACGGGTCCCCCTGGGTTACCACCATTAGAAACCTTAACATTAACAGTCTCTCACTTTTCTTCTTGGCTCATTAAATAAACAGTCCAGGGTATGTAGTTGTTTTTGTTTTTTATTGATAAATTAGGGATGGCAGAAGGGAATAGTGGGATAGTCCGAATTAACTATACACACGATTTGAGGACTTCTATCGCTTGGTACAGCCAGGCTGTTGATCCACCTTGCCACTGAGGTGAATTTAGCTTTAAGTCTCTTTTCCAGATGACTTGATGAACTAATGTTATCTTCAGGACACTTTTCTTAGTATCCTCCTTCTTGCTTGCTGACACCCGTCCACTGACTATCCTACTCCTTGGGTGGCCCCACTCAGGTCAGGCCCCTTGGCATGATCCCCTGTACTCACAATACTGTTTTTCTAGGGTCTCCAGTGTCTCCCCCTCAGTATGCTCTCCTGGCCCTCTGGGTTCAGCCCCACTCCTCTGGCCCTCAGGACGACCTCCTGAGGCCACGTGCTACTGCTACAGAAGAGGAGGCAGCCACCACCCTCCCTGCAGGACTCTGCTCTCCAGCCAAAGACCCCACAGAACATGTGCTCCTGCCTTTTATACAGTATCCCAGAATGCACCGAGGTGACCTGCTCTTGCCAATCACCAGGAATGTACCAAAGCCTATGCATCCATTTGTCAGGTTTCCTCCCACTATCCAACATGCCTCCCTATTGGATCAGTGTCAAACACTCTCTAGACATAATGAATCACATACTGAGCACAATGAGCAGACCTCACTAACAGATGCTGCTCTCCAATAAGCAGAGAGCAATATAGATTTGCCTGCTGCTCCTCTAATAGGCAGACAGAGCCAAAAACTATACACTTTCACTAGCACCTTCCCAGGAGAGTGCTACACTTCTATTGAGGAATCTCTTGCTGTTAAAAGACAGGCCGTTTTTTTTCTCAACAGACCTGTTTCATTACTCCCACAAGTTTGTACCAATTCAAAAGAATGTGTCAGAAAGGACATACAGCAGACAGGATGGCTCTTCTAGACAGCATCCTGTGCATACGTACAGGCTAATTCATGTTCATTTACATGCACATAGAAATTCTGCACGTGCTCGCATAACGCACATCTGTTTCTCACGTGTGCATCTGTTGCCTGCAATGGTGCCAAGCAGGCTATTTAAACTGAGCCTGTTCTATGCTTCAGTGCTGTCTTGTCTACAGCATCCCCTTGCATATCTGGTACCTGTTACTCTACATCTGACTACTGTTACCGACATAGCTTATCTTGACTAATCCTGAACTCTGCCTGCATTGATACCAACTTGCCTCCCACCACACTTCTGCCTGTTCCCCTTGCTGCTGCTCCATTGATCTGTTACCCACTCGGCCTGCATCCTGACATTGCTCCTGCCTACGCATCTGTACCTATTCCTTCTGCCTGTCTTTGACTCGGTTCGTCTGCCTCTGCCTCTGTCCCATTGCTGCTGGATTACCCACTGTCTCTGCCTATATTCCCCGCCTGTCTGCTACCAGCCTGTGTCTGTCCACAATTTCCAGTGCCAGCCTGCTCCTATCTCCCTCTCACTGGTGTCCATCCGGGACTCCTGCTCTGCTGCAGTCTACTGACGGTCTTCCTCTGCTTGATCCTGAGAGTCTGTCTAGCCCTGCTGCTAGCAAGACCAATAGGCACTTGTGCCACTCTGTACTTCAATGCTACCTGTCTGCCATATCAGGAGCCTGAGTAGGAGGTGTAGGAGAGGCCTTCCTCATCCTGTTAGGCTCCTTCACCAGGTACGCGACAGAATTTCATTCACACATGAGATCAAGTTCCTAGGACACATCATTTCCAGACAAGATATACACCCCATACAGGAATAGAACATAAATATAGGAATATGTGGCGCTCAAGGTAATTTATATATAAAGGAGCAATAAAAGCATAAATAGTGTAAAGTCTTTATGAGTATATATAGAGAGTCCATAAGTCAATGGGTAGGTAAGTCCATTAATGGAGATGAATAGGGGTCCAGATGGATGTGGACAGTTACATGCAGGAAGGGCAGGCTCTTTACAGGACTGAAGTAAACTTAGATCAAGGCGACAAAGAAGGACAAAAAGAGCGCTTCTAAGTGCAGTCATTTATTAAACAATAACAGCAGAAGGCAGATTATGCTGCAAAGGATTCTGCGAGTGGGTATAAGTTTGGGGGGAAGTGCATGATGGGTTGTCTTTGGCGGGAGCAGAGTCCAAGGAAGGAGAGTGCGGCTGTCTCTCCTCCTGTCTGAGGAAGGTGGATGTCTCGGGGTGTCGCCTGAGTATCCAGAGAGTGCATAGTTGAGCTGAGGGGATCTGATGTACCGAGAGCCTGCGGAGAGAGAGAGTTATCCAGTCCCAGGAAAGCCTACACAGGTCGTGAATACTGAGGATTGCCCTGGGGTTCGCCTGAAGTGTTAGAGGGGACCACTTCAGAAGAGGTTCTGGGATCCAGTGTCAGCTAGCTGTAAAGGGGGTGCCTAGGTAGAGGACCCTGAAGTTGTAAAGGGGCTACTGGCAGTCTGGGCCCTGAATTGTACAGAGAGTGTCAGTGAAGCGACAGTTACACAGGGTTCTACAACATACTACCTCAAGCTGTACCAAGAGGGGGGACAGTATTTAGTGATTTCCACAGTGTCAGGAGTTCTACAGCTCAGTCTACAGCATATAAGTCGGGAATTCCACACTTCTTCCGCTACACAGAGAGTTCTCCGAGTCAGTGAGCATTGGCTGGCGCCGGCTGGCGTCAAGGAAGCGCCAACGGGCATTTTTTCAGTAACAAAGTCCCATGTGTAATTTGTTGGAGCCACAAGGAGTATCCCACTCATTCTCTTCTCCCATCCCCCTTAAATCAAATAAAAACCCCAAACAAAGATGCCGGAGTTGTCGCTGCTTCAGTTGTCACACCCAGGGCCGCAGCTCACATGGGCTGGAGAGAGTACCGGTTCTAATGGCAGACCCACATCAGGCCTCAGGCCTAGAAACCTTGCTACAATTACTAGAGGTAAAATGTCATAAGAAGAGAAAGAGAAAAGGAAAGGAAAAAAGAAACAAGAGAAAAAAGAAAAGAAAAAAAAGGAAAGGGGAAGAAAAAAGTCCCTCATCCATGTACTTACATAAGGGATTATAGTATAAACACACCTATCAATTCAATGAGAATGCTGTATAAAATTATTATGATGCATGTTAGAAAACATTAAGGGCAATGAATAATACTAACAATAAGGTATCTTAATAGAACTAACTATGCAAATGATAGTATGTGAGTACCTAGAAAAGCAATAAAAAAGAAGATGGTTATGAAATAGGGGTTAGACTATAGATGAATTATAAAGGAATTACAAGATGGTACTAATCTCTAGTTCCTCATTCAAACCATTGGGTGCAAGGGAATCCAGGGTGTAGATCCAGAAGGTTTTACGCTGATGGATTGCAAGAAGGCCTAAGGGTAAGCACAAGGTGTACATTATCCATGTACTGAAATAAGGTTAAGTCTAAAATTCCTGAGGAGGAAGTCACGTGTCCTGGTGACAAAACACGTGGAGCGGGAGCCTTGGGTGACATCAGCATGTTGACATGCCCATACAAGAAGTGCAGTATTGAAATTATAAGCCTGAATACCGATGTTATTGTACATGCTGTATCTGTTTGTGCGCTTGAGTGCACCACATAATGTGACTGTGATTTTATTGATGGGTTGAACATAAAGGATTTGTTTTATGGTAAAGCACTATGGAGTTTTTGTCTTTTCTGTTACACAATATGCTGGAGGAGTAGAGAGAGGAGGACACTACTCACTAGAGACACTTAAATAAACCATATAACCTGTACCTGTACGTCAACTTGAGGAAGTGGTTCTACCGGGGTGATGCCTGCAGCTAGAAGCATCACCCCGGTACTGTTTTTTTTAGAGCCGGCGGTCGGCTTTCTGATGATAACAACTGATCTGGCTCAACAGCTGCTCAGCCATTATCCCAGGGAGCAGCAGTAGGGGAACACCCCCCCCCCCCTGGTGCCTTCCGCCACTCTGCCTGGATCTCTAGGTGGGACGCCTGTCGCTCTGCCTGGGTCTCTAGTCAGAGTCCCAAATGAACCCGGATTTGGCTTTGATTGGGTCTCCGATGAAGTAACCTGGAAGCAACGTCACTTCTGGTGTACTCCGCTGCCAATGGCGCCAATTTTTTTTTAAAAATTGACATTATTCAAAGATGCAGATTTTGTAATTTTTAATACTTTAAAGTGCAGTGGAGGGGTTTGGGGTCTTTTTGACCCCAGATCCCTCCATAAAGAGTATACCTGTCACTGCCTATTACTGTCACAAGGGCTGTTTACATTCCTTGTGACAGCAATAAAAGTGATCAGACTTTTTTTTTTAAGGAACAGTGAAAAAAAAAAAATAAATAGGAAAGAAAATAACATTTTTTTTAAAGCACCCCTGTCCCTGTGTGCTCGCGCATAAAAGAATATGCATATGTAAGTCGCGCCCACAAATGTAAACGATGTTCAGATCACACGTGGGAGGTATCGACGGGATCGTCAGAGCACGGTCATACAATGCTGTACCCAAACAAATTTTTTTGTCATTTTTTTCCAATAAATAGAGCTTTCTTTTGGTGGTATTTGATCACCACTGGGATTTAAATTTTTTGGGATATAAACGCAAAAATACCGAACATTTTTAAAAAAATATATATATTTTCTAATTTTTGTAATTAAAAAAATCCAATAAACTCAATTCTTGTCATGCATGTAGGCCAAAATGTATTTAGCCACATGTCTTGGATAAAAAAAAATTCCACAAAAGATCTGTACAGATCTTCCATGAAAAACAGCTCAAAAAAATCAAGTAAAATTATCTGTTTCCAGCTGAATTCCGGGTTGGCCAGTGAATGGGGAAAGTACGAGCCCTGCAGAATCTGTGAATCCAATCAGGATTTGCAAGCGCCTCAGGAAGGGCACTATAGACTCTACGGGCCTGCGTTTGAATTCTTGGTGGCTGCGGGCCACTACTTGTGCTAGCCACCACACCAGCTTGAACTGCACTTATGGGACTTGCCACATCACCAAGTGATACTGCAGTGCTGGTTTGTCCAGGGTGTACTAGGCCACTGGTGCTCGCCAGTTCACCAGAAGGTCGAGCGGCACTGGTACCAACTCTCTGCTCCATAGGAGAATCATGCTGTTGTAACACCTCAGCAACAGAAGAACAGGGTCGAGTATGCCTGACCTTAACAGGGACCACTACTTCGTGATCAGAGCTATCTGTCTGGGTGATGCTACTCTCTACAGGTTTGTATACTGAGCCTGATTCTGACAGTGAGGATTCCCCATCACTCTCATCTGTCATGCTCAGTATCCTGTAGGCCTCTTCACTAGTGTACCTTTCGTTTGACATTTTGGCCAATAAGTTTACAGGTATTGTTTGAACTGCTACAAAAAAAATAACTACTAGTGCTAACAGAGATCAGGCCTGACTCTGCTAATGTTGAGGTTTTGTGTGCTGTGTATTGGAAGTGACAGTGATCTATTGATACTGCACTTCTTGGGGACTCGGCGGAGGGGATAAACACAGGTGCTGGCAGGTGTCAGTGCTGATCCTGTTAACACCGCATTTTTGGGAACACTAAACTATTGGGGACGCTAGTATAGTTCTGATCAGATCAAAGATATTGATCAGTTTAGACACTATACTAGTAATGGAGGTATATACAGTAGTGTGTGTGAGTGTGTGTGTGTTTGTGTTACTGGCAATCAAAGGGTTAAAATCTGATGCTCTCTGGGATTTACCCTAACTGACGCTGATGCTGGCGCTAACTGGTGTCACCTATAACACTAATACAGTGATCAGAAAAAAAGATCTGTACACTTTACTAATGACACTGTGACAGGGAGTAAAAGGGTTAACTGGAGGGTGATCAGGGGGGTTAAAACTTTATTAGGGGATATATGGCAGTTACCTTAAACCTATCTGGGACTGACGATAACGGTGATATTGCACAGGCGGAGCCGCCCTGCCGCAGTATATATGCAGTGGGCGCTCCGGAACTGTTAAAACTGTAACATGTTAGGTATCTATTTACTTGGCGTAACATCATCTTTCACAATATAAAAAACAAATTGGGCTAAACTGGTTACAAACTCTACGCTAAATGGTACAGAACCCCTGAATTACTACACAAGTTCTCGGCAGCCAACTCTCCTACTTGTTGGAGGTGCGGCCAACACCCGGGCTCCCTTTTGCATGTATGGTGGGACTGCCCTATCGTCCAGCCGTTCTGGAGTGAGGTGCACTTCAGGATTCCCCGTATTACCACCTACACACCCGACTTCACTCCGGCGCAATATATGTTTCATCACACATCCTTGCCCTACTCCAGTTACAAAAAGTCCCTCACCCTACACCTTATCAATGCAGCCAAGATGTGTGTGCCATGCCACTGGCATTCTACTTCCCCCCCACAGTTGCAGAATGGCTGAGAAGGGTTCAGAGGGTGGCAGAAATGGAGGACACTATTGCGCAGGCCAAGGATGCTCACCGCAAATATTACACGACATGGGCTCCCTGGATACACTTCACAACTCTTCCTGACTTTCAGAACCTGACCACTATCTCCTAGATGCTGGATACGCGCCTCGGATGTCTTCCCCCATTTACCCGTTATTAAAATCTCGGTTGAGTCCCTCACACCAACACCGTGGGCCTCACGCCCCTTTCCGAGCCTCCCTTCCCTCATCCTTGCTTCTCTCTATCTTTCTCTCTCAACTCCTTCCCTCTTGTTCTTCCCCTCAGCCTCCCTCCCACCTCTTTCCTTTCCCACCCCCCCACCCAAATGTTCCCCCTCTCCTCCCCAAGCCACAGACCCGACCCCCCCCCCCCCCCGGGCTGGCACACTTACCTCCATTGCTTCCCTCTGTGGATTTCTCCGGAATTGCCCACCCCAAGACGGCCCACACACATTTGATGGTTGCCCCCTATGCCTGGATACAGTGTGTTCCCCCTTGGGGGTGTCCGGACCAGGGGGGGTGCCACCGCTGCCCCTGATTGTGCCTTATCCGTAACACACCCCACCACAGTGGAGGTCAAAACAGTTTTTGACTGTATGTCCTCCCTACAGCCCTACACCAGAGTATGGGAAACAGGACTGTCCTCGCCCTGCTAACGGTTTATACTACCTGATTTGTGCCGGTCTTGTACACCCCTGTACTCCACTGTATGATTATGTCGTGGTTTGTTAATCCACTCCTATATTGTGTTAGTATTGTTACTGTTTCTGTTCTTGCTACGCTTTGTACCTCCCAAAGTGATGTTCACTTGTTCTATCATTCTATTTTATCTCAATAAACTGTTTTGGAAAAAAAAAAAACGAATTGGGCTAACTTTACTGAACTTTACTGTTTATTTTTTTTTTTAATTCAGTGAAGTGTATTTTTTCCAAAAAAATTGCGTTTGAAAGACCGCTATGCAAATACAGTACGACATGAAATATTGCAACAACCGCCATTTTATTATCCAGAGTCTTTGCTTAAAAATATATACAGTTTTTAACAAAAATGAGTACCCCCCTCACATTTTTGTAAATATTTTATTATTCCTTTTCATGTGACAACACTGAAGAAATGACACTTTGCTACAATGTAAAGTAGTGCGTGTACAGCTTGTATAACAGTGTAAATTTGCTGTCCCCTCAAAATAACTCAACACACAGCCATTAATGTCTAAACCATTGGCAATAAAAGTGAGTACAACCCTAAGTGAAAATGTCAAAATTGGGCCCAATTAGCCGTTTTCTCTCACCAGTGTCATGTGACTCATTAGTGGTACAAAGTCTCAGGTGTGAATGGGGAGAAGGTGTGTCAAATTTGGTGTTATCGCTCTCACTCTCTCATACTGGTCACTGAAAGTTCAACATGACACCTCATGGCAAAGAACTCTCTGAGGATCTGAAAAAAAGAATTGTTGCTCTACATAAAGATGGCATAGGCCAGTGATGGTGAACCTTAGCACCCCAGATGTTTTAGAAATACATTTCCCATGATGCAAAACTACACTGCAAAGTGCATGAGAATCATGGGAAATGTAGTTCCAATATATCTGGGCTGCCAAGGTTCGCCATCACTGGCCTAGGCTATAAGAAGATTGCCAAGACCCTGAAACTGAGCTTCAGCACAGTGGCCAAGACCATACAGCGGTTTAACAGGACAGGTTCCACTCAGAACAGGTCTCGCCACAGTCAGCCAAAGAAGTTAAGTGCACATGCTCAGCGTCATATCCAGGGGTTTTCTTTGGGGAAATAGACTGATGAGTGCTGCCAGCATTGCTGCAGAGGTTGAAGGGGTGGGGGGTCAGCCTGTCAGTGCTCAGTCCATACGCCGCACACTGCGGTCTGCATGGCTGTTGTCCCAGAAGGAAGCTTCTTCTAAAGATGATGCACAAGAAAGCCCGCAAACAGTTTGCTGAAGACAAGCAGACTAAGGACATGGATTACTGGAACCACGTCCGGTGGTCTGATGAGACCAAGATAAACCTATTTGGTTCAGATGGTGTCAAGCGTGTGTGGTGGCAACAAGGTGAGAAATACAAGGACAAGTGTGTCTTGCCTACAGTCAAGCATGGTGTTGGACTGTCATGGTCTGGGGCTGCATGAGTACTGCCTGCACTGAGGAGCTACAGTTCATTGAGGGAACCATGAATGTCAACATGTCTACAACATACTGAAGCAGAGCATGATCCCCTCCCTTCGGAGACTGGGCCGCAGGGCAGTATTCCAATATGATAATGACCCCAAACTCACCTCCAAGATGACCACTGCCTTGCTAAAGAAGCTGAGGGTAAGGGTGACGGTCTGGCCAAGCATGTCTCCACACCTAAACCCTATTGAGCATCTGTGGGCATCCTTAAATGGAAGGTTTCTAACATCCACCAGCTCTGTGATGTCGTCTTGGAGGAGTGGAAGAGGAGCCCAGTGGCAACCTGTGAAGCTCTGGTGAACTCAATGCCCAAGAGGGTTAAGGCAGTGCTGGAAAATAATGGGGGCATCACAAAATATTGACACTTCAAGAACGAGTAGTTATGTGTGTGTGTGTGTGTGTGCTATTAAGGACGTCACGAGAGAAACTGTATTTTATGGACTATTTATTTTTTGTATAATTATGTTTTTGAAAAATATTTGGGTTGTGATAGCACTACACTTGGTTACATTATACTGTATAATGCATGACTTTTACACATGTCTAAATAAGGCACTGTCATGAGCTTAAAGCAATTGTAAAGTCTTGTTTTTTTTCTATTAAAATAACAAACTTGTTATATTTTAAATCATTAAATTATATAGGAAAGATGAAATATAATAAAGGAGAGATGGTATATGTAACAGCAGAAATCGCAAAGGTTTTCCATAGCTACTATAGCGCCCTCTATTCGGTGAGGCAAAAGGAAACAAGAGAAGCTGAAATAATAAGGAAACAAAAAATATAGGAATACCTAAAGGTAGCAAAACTACCAAAAGTCCCAGAAGGAAAACTGCAGGCCTTAGAAGACCCAATAACACAAGAGGAGATTAGAGCAGTAACAAAAAATACACCAACAGGAAAGAGCCCAGGACCCGACGGATTGGCAATAAAATACTATAAAAAATGTAATGAACAATTAATACCAAAAATATGTGAGTAACTGAATAAGTTGTGTGACAGGGAGGAAATGAGGAGGGATCACCCACGATCGCTCCCCATGGAGACAGAATGGCAGACCGCTGTTTTGTCAGTGATGAACACAGGGTTCTTCCTATTTAGGAACACATGTCTATTTCTTCATCCAGCAAGTCCATCCCCCACACAGTTTGAAAGCATCCCTTAGGAACATACTTAACCCTTTGATCGCCCCTGATGTTAACACCTTTCCTGCCAGTGTTATTAGTACAGTAACAGTGCATATTTTTAGCACTGATTACTGTAGTAATATCACTGATCCCCCTAAAGTGTCAAAAATGTCAGCTAGGTGTCCGTAGCAATGTCGCAGTCCCTGAAAAAAAAATCCCTAGAAATCACTGATCGCCGCCATTACTAGTAAAACAAATTAAACAAAATAAAAATGACATAAATCTTTCCCCTAGTTTGTAGACGCGATAACTTTTGCGCAAACCAATCAATATACACCTATTGTGATTTTTTTACCAAAAATTTGTAGCAGAATACATGTTGGCCTAAAATGATGATAAAAATATAGTTTTTTTTTTTTTTTCAGAATTGTCACATTTTTTTGTTTATAGCGCAAAAAATAAAAAATCGCAGAAGTGATCAAATACCACCAAAAAAAGCTCTGTTCTTCTGAAAGAGGCCGTTCTCTGTATATATAATTTCAGGATAGACTCGCCATCTAACTCATGCGTCTGATTAGATGTATTTCTCTGCATTGTTGGGAGAATGATGTCTTGTTTCTGACAAAATAGTTTGTTTACCTTAGGCAGATGTTGTGGCAGAGTTCTTAATATCACGCTATCCGGTAAGTGGCAACAATAAGGAGGTTTGTCTCTCAAGGCATGAATATTCAATATTCTTCTGATGTAATGGCAGTGGGGAAAACTGCTTTCATCGTTTTATTCCACAACGAGGTTGCTTGGTCCCCTGAAAAAGTAGGTTGGGACAACATCTGTAATACCATCTGTAAGTCCCACGGAGGAACAAACTACCTCCTTTGAGGATGAACTCTACTGCAAGCTTTCAGGAATTGGCATACTAACTGCTGGGTAGCCTATCTTACCCCTGACAAGGCCGAAAGAGCTGAGACTTGGATTCTGAGTGTGTTTGACTGTAGGCCAATTTCAAGGCCTGCTTGAAGGAATTCTAACACCTGTGATTCACGTAGCACTAATATATAGAATACTCTGGACTCAGCAAAGATGGCAAACTTCTCCCATATCCTCAAGTAGGCACTGTTTGTTGTTGCTGCTCTTGCTTTTAGCTTGGTTTCAAAAACTGAGGCCGAGCAACCTGCCTCCCCTAGCCTTAACCTCTCAATCTGCAGGCCACCAGATGAAGCCTGGTAGGATCCGTGTGACACAACTGACCTTGTTAGAGGGGATCTGGTATCCCCCCAGTAGTAAGACTGGGGGTTCCAACGCCAAAGCCTGTAGTAGTGGGAACATAGGTGACTGCTGCCCTGTTGTGCATCTGGAGCATTACGCTGGTCCCTCTGACTTGGTCTTGGAATGCTTGTAGAGCTTGGAAGGCTGCCTTCAGATCTAATACATTGGAGACTTCCTTCCATTTGCTTCTCCACCAGCCCTGGACTAGATGCCCATTGCAATGTGCTCTCCAGCCTACCGCCGATGCATACTACTGGTGTCGGGGGATTGAGTTAGTAGCAAATTGGTTGGCTTCTGCCACCAATCGAGGGAACACCTTATCACTGGTCACACGTGGAGCGGCTCTTCCATTGTCTCAGGAAATACACCTGGAAGGTTCTCATCCACCAGTGGGCCCACTTTACCATGGGTATTGTAGTAACCCTAACAGCCTGAGACAATGGGAGGCCGTGAGGTATGAGAGTGTCAATATCTTTTGTAGTTGAGAGACAAGCACAATTGCCTTCTATGAAGGGAGTTCTACTGTGTTCCTGCAGGTATCTAAGATTGCCCCCAGAAACAGCATTCTCTGTGTGGGCACTGGTTGACTCATTTGCCAGTTGATTATCCATCCTAGGCTCAGTAGGGTTTGGACCAGAATCTCCCGATGTTCTGTCAGAGTTTTGGGCTACTAGGTGGACATCGTCCAAATAGTGGAACACTTGTTGGCCTCGCCTGCGCAACATGGCTATGACTGGGAGTAGCACCTTTAATCTCATTCAGTATTTTCAGTACTGAGGCACTTCTGGTCTCTATGGATAACTCCGATTCTTCTCTCTCTGTCCATGTTGTTATTACCTTGGCTACTGATGTCAGCACCAATGATGGCTTGCTGGCACTTCCTGCTGATGTATATATTTTCTTTATCTCCATATCTATCTTTCTCTCTGAAACATCTTTGAAGGAAACAGCATCATCTATAGGTAATGTGACATGCCTGGCCATTCTAATGACAGCTGCATCCACTAGTGGGGTCACTTGCATGGACCTCTTCTTCCTTGAAGGGATATATCTTCTCAAATTTGTTGGATAAGATGGTTTCATGTCCGTCTTCTTCCATTCATCATAAATAATATCCTTCACCTCCTCAATCAATGGAAATGAGAGTACCAATCTTTTTAAATGTGGATAATATTTTCTAGTTTTTGCAGGTTGTATGATTTCCTCCTCCCATTCAAGAGCTTCTCTTACTAGGGGCTGCCCTAGGGTGAAGTCGAATCCAGCAAATAGCTCCTCTTCTACCTGGGACTCATCTCCTGAGCCCGAAACTGGTGATGGTTCTCTTAGGGAGCTTCTCTGAACTAATGGTGGGCTGATAATGCTGTCTCTTGTTGGCTTGCTTTGACTGCCATTTCTTGTAGGGAATCTTTAACTGGTTGTTTTATTAGGGAGATCATATCTGCCTTTTTCTGCTTCCTTATTCTTTTTTGCTTCCAGCAGACAAAATCAACATAATATCTTCTTAGGTAATGCCTTGAGGCCGCATCCCAAACATTGATTCTCCTCCCCTTCCTCAGCCTGTGTCTCCACCTTTGCCTGCCGGCCTTCTTGGCAAGCTTTTGAATGGCTTCCAGCCATAGCAGGGCTTCTGTCTGCATGTCTTGAGGAACGGTACTGGCAGTGAGGGCTTGAAAGATTTACATTTCATTAGCCATGCACTCTCTTTTAATCGACTTAATACCTATTTACCTGACCCTCACCTTATATTGTGTGGTTAGTCTCTGGTATGCCTTTAAGAATCTGCAACAAAAGGTTGTACTAATGTACTATCTCCACTCCTGCAAGTAATCAATAGGACTTGTCTTACCTCCACAGGAGCTCTGAAAAAGAATGGTACAAGACAGGCAAAATCTGTTCAAACAAGTAATATTTTTACAACCTGCATACCACACATTTCATGCTACCCAGCAAACCTGGATTCTCTCCCCTTACCTGGCCTCCGCAGCTTGCACCTTCTTCTGTCTTGTGAACCTGGCTTTTCTCGTACTCCCCACAACTTATTTTTGAAAGAAAAGCACTTTTTACAATGAAGATAACATTAAATTAATCAGAAATACAGTCTAGACATTGTTAATGTGGTAAATGACAATTCTAGCTGGAAACGGCTGAATTTTAATGGAATATCTACATAGGTGTCCAGAGGCCCATTTCCAGTAACCATCACTCCTGTGTTCTAATGGTACAGTACATTGTGTTAGCTAATCAAGTTAAAAGGCTAATTGATGATTACAAATCTCTTGTGAAATTATGTTAGCACAGCTGAAAACTGTTTTGCTGATTAGAGAAGCTATAAAACTGGTCTCCCTTTGAGCTAGTTGAGTATCTGGAGCATCAGCATTTGTGGGTTGGATTATACTCTCAAAATGGCCAGAAAAAGAGAACTTTCTTCTGAAACTCGACAGTCTATTGTTGTTCTGAGAAATGAAGGCTATTCCATGTGAGAAATTGCCAAGACACTGAAAATTTCCTACAACGGTGTGTACTACTCCCTTCAGAGGACAGCACAAATGGGCTCTAACCAGAATAGAAAGAAACGTGGGAGGCCCAGTGCACAACTAAGCAAGAGGACATTAGAGTCTCTAGTTTGAGAAATAGACACCTCACAGGCCCTCAACTGGCAGCTTCATTAAATGGTACCGGCAAAACGCCAGTCTCAACGTCCACAGTGAGGAGGCAACTCCGTGATGCTGGCCTTCTAGGCAGAGGGGCAAATAAAAAGTAATATCTGAGACTGGCCAATAAAAGGAAAAGATTAAGATGGGCAAAAGAACACAGACTGTTAGGAACGCTCCCTGTGCACACTGAAGTGCTGTCATGAATCTGCCACCTAAGGGTAACCTGTGCAGACTAATTGCAGTAATTGGCAACAGGCTGCCTTATTTAAACACCTCAGCAGCACTGTGTCTTTGCTGTCTTGTCTGCAGCTTTACCTGTACTTCTGATCCTGAACCTGCTGTTTCCGGTTGACTTCCTGATCAACCTCCTGGCTTGTCCACTACTTCGTCTGCTTGCTGCCCACCCTGACCTTGGCTCGTTCCTGTGACCACTCTCCTGCCTTATCCTTGTCAGCTTATCTGCTTCTGGTTCTGGACTTGTTCACCTCCTGGTGGGGCAACCCTGAGGACTACGACCTGGTGTTCAGCATGCAGCAAAATCCATCCTCACCATCAGAGGCTCTGGTGAAGACCTTGTGTCACTTCGACTCCGCACCTCGGGCTAGCCCGTGTCTACCACCAGTGTGACCAGTCAGTGTTCCTGTTTTACCGGATCCCACGAGGCTACCTCTGCACATCAGGCTCAGCCACCAGCACCATTACACAGACATTGGACAGAGGAAGATTGGAAAAAAGTGTTATGGACAGACGAATCTAAGTTTGAGGTGTTTGGATCACACAGAAGAACATTTGTGAGACGCAGAACATGTGAACAGATGCTGGAGGAGTGCCTGACGCCATATGTCAAGCATGGTGGAGGTAATGTGATGGTCTGGGGCTGCTTTGGTGCTGGTGGGAGATTGGAAGTGGGAAATTTTTACAAACTAAAAGGGATTTTGAATAAGGAAGGCTATCACTCCATTTTGCAACGCCATACCATACCCTGTGGACAGCGCTTGATTGGAGCCAATTTCCTCCTACAACAGGACAATGACCCAAAGCACACCTCCAAACTATGCAAGATCTATTTAGGGAAGAAGTAGTAAGCTGGTATTCTGTCTGTAATGGAGTGGCTAGCGCAGTCACGAGATCTCTACCCTATTTAGCTGTTGTGGGAGCAGCATGACCGTATGGTACGTAAGAAGTGCCCATCAAACCAATCTAACTTGTGGGAGGTGCTTAAGGAAGCATGGAATGAAGTTTCTTCAAATTACCTCAACAAATTGACAGCTAGAATGCCGAAGGTGTGCAAGGCTGTAATTGCTGCAAATGGAGAATTCTTTGATGAAAGCAAAGCTTGAAGGACAAAATTATTATTTGAAATAAAAATCATTATTTCTAACCTCGTCAATGTCTTGACCATATTTTCTATTCATTTTGCAACTCATTTGATGAATAAAAGTGTGAGTTTTCATGGAAAACATGAAATTGTCTTGGTGACCACAAACTTTTGAACGGTAGTGTATATGGTCAGTGGCATCACTCGTCCTTTTGTTTACATTGTGGCAGGACTGGGGGATTTCATTTGGTGGGGCTCAAATGATTAGTTTGGACATGTCTCTAGATTTTTTTTCTTTTGGTGGGTTGGCAGTTGACGTACCCTTATCTCGATTCGGCAGCTGAGCAAGCCTGCCGTAGTATATATGCGGCGGGCAATTGGCAAGTGGTTAATATCTATACCAGACCTAAAAGCTCTGGTGTTGAATTTTGGGGGGTCTTCCTTAAAATCCATGCCTGATCTGAAGGGCCTGCTTTGACATTTTTTTTTTTTTGGTGGGGGGGGCATGCCTTTTTTTCTTACACTATCTCTTTTTTTACACCGGTCAGCCAGGAATCTATGGTTGACAGCTGAATGTGCCTGGTGAGGACAAGTTACTGTCCTCACCAGTCACTAGTAGGTGCCAAATCCCTAACAACCAATCCTGAGCTGGAAGCTGTAACATTTAGGACTGATAGTAATACTGCCACTAAATGTTTCCCTCCACACTGCAGCTGGGGTTTGCTCGGCCAAACATCCAATCAATCTCTGAAGGCTGTACACAGTGCTGAGATCTCTCTCATATTATTTCCCCTGTTGGTGGATTGTTCTTAGCCTATAGTGCTAAGCCTCGTACACATGCAACGATTATCGGCCAACCGATCGGCCGACTTTTGTCCAGAGTTGTGTTTTGTTGGTTGGAATGTGCCTAGACTGCACACTAATTTTCTCAGCCAACAAAAATCCACTTCAGAAGTGATGTCATGTGCTGGTTTACTTTCCGTGTGTTTTTTCTTCTCTGAGCATGCCCAGTCTTGCTCATCAGATTTTTGTCTGCTGAAATCTGTACTGATTGACGAAAAATCGGCCGTTGTGTTGACGGCCAACAAAAATTTTATAGCCTGCACACCAGATTTTTTTCGGCCGAAAAGTCGGAGTCGGTTGTCCAAAGCATCATACTAACAAGCCGAAAATCGGCCGATCGGACGTTGGCCGAAAATTCACGGCCAACTATCGACGCGTGTGTACGGGGCATTAGGCTGTTTTCTCTATTGCTGAATGTTCTTTACCCTTAATGTCAAATGTTCCTGTGGCTGTTATTCTCTTGAGATTGAATGTTAGGGAATGTTAAATTCACCCGGCAAAAAGCAATAGATAAAAACTGAAATTAAACACATTGCGCAAATAATAAGACATTCACGAGGCAATTTATTTTAAAAAATAGACCCTTAAGATTCTTTGTGAGAAAAACAGTGTGTATATTATATGCTGAATTATACTATTATTATTTATATTACATATTGAAAATAATTAAGTGAATAATATTAATAATAATTACTATCTAAAATATATTGCATGTGCAAAAATTATGGACAACAAAACTTTAGGCTAATCGACTTAAAAGCTGTGAAGTTTAAATTGAGCATACAGTTATGATGAGCAGAAGTAGTAAAAATACTGTTTAGACTTTCTCTGAAGTCATTTGTTCTCAACGGAACTGCACCTGAAAGAGGATCTTGTTTCACTGGTTCATTCAAAGACGGTAACAGATTGATTACTTTTCAATTTCAAGACAGGCCTATTTTAACAACTCTACTCTTTATATACTTCTGGACAGCAGAAAGATGATGGAGAATATTTTAAAGATAAACATTTAATTCATCCTTTCAGTTATCTGCTTATGTAACTTAAATATTTGAAGTACCTCTGAGTTCAAAGCCGCTAATGTGTCATGCTCCTAAATGACAAATATAACACTCTTAAAACAGCATAAAACTGTCTTTCTTAAAAAGCTTCAGGCACCTCTGAAGGAAACACTATACTAACGTTTGGCCTTGCAGGCATTTCCTTCCCATGTGCTCCCTATGAATGGCTCTTTGTGCTGAGCTCTCCTCTTCAGCGGTACTTATGATTTTGACATTCAGAAAACAGCAGCCAGTGAACAGAAGCTGTTTTCAGAAACCTATTGATGGGAGGGGAGCATTCCTCTTTCTAATTTACTGGCAATCTGCAGGCGCATACTTTGCCAAAAATGATATCAACTCTGCTCATCTGACAACTCTTACATTTTTTTACAGTGTTAGATCATTATCAGAAATGTGCATTGACTTAATGCAATGATATACCTGGATTTTTACACAAATTTCTATTTTCATCTAACTCTTATACTTTATAGAGGAAAGTTTAATAAAACATTTGATCCTGCTTTAAATAAAATGCTTTTTGGAATGAACAAATGCCACAAATTAAAAAACCATTTAATGCTTCTTATCTCACAGTCTTGAAGTGCTTCTTTTGCCAGAATATAAATTTAAAAAAATAAATGCCCCCTGCAAAAATAAATAAATAGTTAAATATAGTTAATACTTACCTCCCCAATTCCTACACCATTGATCTATGCTGTACCAAAGAGATACCCCTGCCAAAAAAAACCAACAGAATCTGACACTAATCCCACATTGTGCTCTGTGGTTTCTCCCACCGACTCCTACAGATTTGGGTGTACTGACACAAAGTGGGCAAACAGTTTTTCTTCAATGACATTGGTCCCACATTGGGCTCTGTGGTTTCTCCCACCAACTCCTACAGGACACAATGGTGGCAGATTTGGGTGTACTGACACAAAGTGGGCAAACAGTTTTTCTTCAATGACACTGGTCCCACATTGTGCTCTGTGGTTTCTCCCACCGACTCCTACAGGACACAATGATGGCAGATTTGGGTGTACTGACACAAAGTGGGCAAACAGTTTTCTTCAATGTCAATTCCAAATGGGGTAACAATAGCCCATTTAAATCTAGCCCAGAATGGTATACAGCATAACTACACAGAAATAACAGGTTAACAATTTATACTGGGCCAGGTGAAGGGGAGTCCAGTTGTAGGTCTTGATCTCTACGTGGTTTGCCACAATTGGCTTCTTCAGGAGATCTCAAAAGAAAGTTGAAAAGGCTCAAAGATGCTCAGTTCCAACTTAGGGGTCGAGACCACCTAAAAAAATAGAGAGTGGTGTATCAGGGCCACACACAGCTGTTACGAAAACCCCCCAAGTGCAGTACACAGCTTTAATATGTGGGGTGATTCCAAGCATATATAGCTTATCCTTTGGTCATCCCTTGTGTCATAAATATGCTTAAATGACCATACATTGGCCCCAAGAAAAAGGTGCTTACCTTTTTATGTTTAAATCTGACATTTTTTGGATGCCATGGCACGTCAATAGCGTGTACCTTATTTGGTACTTTAATCTGTTCTTGTTGATGTGACATAGGGGGCTCATTTTCACTGTCAAGGTTTGTTAAAAAGCAGGGATTTTGTTGTTCCATGTGCTTTTCCTCTGGTTTTCATAAAGTACCATTAAACATGTTACACAATTTTCCAATTTTCCTTGCTGTTTCTGTGCTGTTTGGGTTACTCCAAATACGAAGCCAAAGTGCAAAAGTGAAAATGTGAGTCAAGGATAGCCAGTTGGCAAATATAGCTGGCTAATGCAGTCAAGAAATAGACATATGAGGTTGATTTAAATGAACAGAAAACCAAAATGTAAAGTTTCAATTACAAGTGGCAGGATAGTGCCATCATAGTTCCTGAATCTGCTTTAGCCATCTTTGATGTTTGCTGTTTTTGCAAAAATAGTTACATTTTCAAGTTGTCCCACTCCTCCTATTGCATTTTTATTAATATAAAATAAATATAAAATCCAGTAAGATTTGCCTTTGCAGGTTTGCTGATGTGGGAATTTAGACCGGAAAGGTTTTAACAGCTTTTTAGTGGATTGGCTCCATACAATTAAAGTGGTTCTTAAGGTTCAAGGTTTTTTAACCTTAATGCATTCTATGCATTTAGGTAGAAAAAACCATCTGGGTAAACCTCCCCCCCTGCCCCCCTTAAACTTACCTAAGCCCGATCTCCATCCACTGATGTGCATGAGAACAGCGGCTCTTCTGGATCTCTCTGTCTTCCTTGGCCCACACAGCAGTGTGTCAATCACAGCAAGTGAGCCAATGAGGGGAGAGCAGGGGTGGGGGGGTTGCCCAACGCTCATGTGTGAATGGACAAACAAAGCGCGGCCTGCTTGAGTGCCCCCATAGCAAGAGGCTGGCTATTGGGGGCACTTGGTAGGTTGGAGAAGCCAGAATTGCTGGCGGGGGACTCACAAAGAAGAAGATCATGGCTGCTGTGTGCAAAACGATTGCACCAAGCAGGTAAGTAGAACATGTTTGTTATTAAAAAAAAATCTTTTAGAATCAATTTAAGTAGTGTACTATATACTGTAATAGAGTTGGGCCAAACACCCCCTCAGTCAGGGATTGAGTCACTGTGTCATTCCTGGCTCAAGCTGGCATGGTGTGAACCACCTCTTGGCCTGCCTCTACAGAGCTGAAAGAATCTCTGCTCCAGTGGGGCTCCTGTCCCCTAAACAGACCAGCTGAAGCACTGCATGGCATCTTTTAGCCTGACTCATTGAATAGCCCCTTGAACCTTTAGGGGTAACTGGTGGTTCATAGGGCAATTCAGGAGAGGATGGCCTGGAGGAGGAGGAGTTGACAAATCACATATCATCGCTACCAGCTGTATGGAGACGAGTCAGCAAAACAAGCATCAGCACTGAGCCCTGTTCTGCCTCCTTCTGAGTTGCAAGCAGAATTACCCAGTGTTCAGTGAACTAAATGTATCATCCCTAACCATGCTTACTAGACCACGTGTCAGCAGTAACATGGACCTTGAGGCTGACTCCCTTGCCCAACGATGCCACAATATTGTCTTCCACGTGATAGTACAGAGCTGGAATGGCATTCAGTGCAAAGAAATAGCAACTGGGAACCTGCCATTGTGGTACAGCACATTCTGCAGATTCAGGGAAGGGGCAGAATCCACCAGATGGAAAGGCAGGAGTGATAAAGCCAGCAGGTTTGACAAGCTGGAATTTAGCCACTGGGCATGTGTGTGGCAGTGACTGTATTTTTTTTTCATTGCAGCAGTTGGGGCAAAGAAATTTGCCTGCTATACTCTACAGCTGATGGTGTGCTGCTGGCAGAAATGCTGCAAGGACCTGTGACACCCCTCGATATACCATCAGTGAAGGCTGTTGAGAGGTAATGAGATATAGCGGAGGGTAGACCGAAAAGGTGAGAAGTGAGGAGGAGCAGACCCTTTTGTGTGGCATTCAGGTGATTTTGCCAATGGGCTGAATGTTGAGAAGGTAAATGCCTTGTCAAGCATGTGGTACCTAAATGGCTGGTGTTTTTGCCACGCTTGATCTGCTTAGGGCATAGTTTGCAAATTGCAACTGTGTGATCAGCTGCATATATGCAAAAAAAAGGCCCAGACAGCTAAGCTGTAGGAATTGTGCCAACAACTCCACAATGATTCTCTACTCTTCCATGATGGCTGCCTCATTGAGGTTTTGTATCACTCTCACTTCCCCTTTGCACTATCCAACATTCAAGTCGTGTCAGTGACCTCATCATCATCATTCCCTCCACCCTCATCATCACTGGAGCCAACTTGCCAATATGCTGCAGTTGGGGGAACATAACTGCCACTTTATTGTTTATCATGGTAGGTAGGCTCATGTTCCTACCTTCCTCAACTTCAGAACCAACATCAGAATCATGTAATGGCTGTGAATTATCAAGGAGCTAGTGTGTTCAAATACCTCAGCTGATTCATCCATGCCTAAAGCTGGAGCTATGGAAGGAGTAGCTCTGGACAAGGAGGCAGAATAAGCCACTTTGGTAGCTGTGGTGGATTGCACACTAGTCTCTGCTTGGGTGATAGAAGATGAGTAGGATAAGGAGGTTTTAGTAAGCCAGTCCACCACCTCTTCTGCAGAGGAAATGGTGCCCTGCCTAAGGACGGACCACGTTCACCTTTGCCTGCAGACACAGACGCTGCTGGCCCCCTACAGTGCCATGGGAACTTCTGCCTCTTCTTGTTGGCCTCCTAGACATGATGGGGGGCATATTACCAAAATGTAATAGATATGGGAAAATGTGTATTCCAATGCACTTTAATCATTAGAAAGTGGTGTTTGGTGCACCTTAACTGTACTCACTATGCAGACACACTCCACTGACACACTACAATATACTGCAGTAAAACTGCACTGCCGCGCTTCTATGTACTGCAATAAAACTGCACTGATGCACTTTAATATACTGCAGTAAAAGCACACTAACACACTTCAATATACTGCAGAAAAAAGTGCACTAATACACTTCAATATTCTGCAGTAAAACTGCACTGATGCACTTCAAAATATTGCAGTAAAAGAGCACTAATGCACTTCAATATACTGCAGTAAAACTGCATTAACAATATACTGCAGTAAAAGTTGACTACAGCAATTCAATATAATGCAGTAAAAGTGCACTAATGCACTTCAATATACTGCAGTAAAAGGGCACAAATTCACTTTAATATATTACAGTAAAAGTCCACTAACGCAATTCAATATACTGCAGTAAAACAGAACTAACATAATTCAATATACTGTAGTAAAAATGCACTTATGCAACTATTTTGACAGGAACTGTACCAGGTGACTGGAGGAAAGCTAACGTGATACCAATATTTAAAAAAAAACAGAGACATATCCCGGGCAATTATAGGCCGGTCAGCCTGACGTCAATAGTATGTAAATTACTGGAAGGGATGATAAGGGACTATATCCAAGAATTTGTTAAAGTCAATAGTATCATCAGCAGTAATCAGCACGGGTTTTCAAAAGGACGTTTTTGTCAGACTAATCTGTTAACATTCTATGAGGAGGTGAGCTATGAGCTAGATAGGGGGAGACCTGTGGATGTGGTGTATCAGGATTTTGCTAAGGCATTCGATACAGTCCCCCACAAATGCTTAATTTAAAAAAAATAAGGTCTGCAGGCATAGATCACAAGGTTTGCTCTTGGATAGAAAACTAGTTAGAAGGGCATGTCCAAAGGGTGGAAATAAATAACACGTACTCAGACTAGACTGGAGTGGTAAGTGGGGTCAACCAAGGCTCTGTTCTGGGACCAATTTTGTTCAATATATTCAAAAATAGCATTGAGGACAGGATCATTAGCTCAATCTCAGTTTTTGCTGATGACACAAAATTTAGCCGGACAATAACTTCACATCATGATGCAGAAATCTTACAGAATGACCTGAACAAAATACTAGAGTGGGCAACTACGTGGCAAACAAAGTTTAATGTGGAGAAGTATGAGTCAAGGATGGCCAGTTGGCAAATATAGGTATAGGTAAGGTATTGCACTTGGGCACTAAAAGCATAAGCACAAAACACGCTTTAGGAGGGGAACCTCTGGGGGAATCAAGAATGGAGAAAGATCTGGGCGTCTTAGTAGAAGATAGACTAAGCAATAGCATGCAATATCAAGCCAAAAGCTGGCAGAATATTAGCATGCATATGGAAGGGGATATACTCCAGAGATAAAACTATAATCCTACCACTTTATAAAACTCTGGTCCGGCCACATCTGGAGTACTCCAGTTCTGGTCACCGATCTTCAGAAAGGATATGCTGGAACTGGAAGGAGTCCAAAGAAGGGCAACTAAGCTAGTTAGGGGTATGGAGGACCTAAATTATGAGGAGCATTTACAAGCGCTTGATTTATTCTCCCTAGAGAAGAGACGCCTGAGAGGGGGCATGATAGCGATTTACAAATACCTCAACGGTGATTTCAGCATAAAAAAAAACTATTCAGTCGCAAGGAATTTAAGAAGTGACGCACTTAAATATACTGCAGTAAAACTGCCCTGATACTCTACATTGACACACTTAGATATACTGTAGTAAACCTGCCCTGACACACTAAACTAACTCTAAAGTAAAATTGAATGGTAACACTATACTCACGCTGCACTATTACCATATTCACATCACACCACTTTATATTGACATCATTTAATATACTGCAGTAAACTTGCCCTGACAAACTAAATTGGCACTACATTAAAATAAACACACTATAGCACACTAACTCGCTAGTAGCAATGAACAGGACAAGCAATGGACTATGAGCAATGAGCCATGATTGGAGAGAGTCATCATGACTGTGTCCATGCATGGCTCTGACAGTGCTATGTGCCCTAATTGGGCAAAGCCTTCATTGCTTCAGCCAATCATGGCTTCCAATGCACTGTGTGGCGCACAGTGTATTGTGGGGTGTTTGGCGGGTGGAAAAAATGGTTGAATGCCCCGACTATTCAGGTGTTCACTGAACACTGGGCGGCACAGTGGTCTAGTGGTTAGCACTTTCACCTAGCAGCAAGAGGGTCACTGGTTTGAATCCCAACCACGACACTACCTGCATGGAGTTTGCATGTTCTCCCTGTGCCTGCGTGAGTTTCCTCCGGGTACTCCGGTTTCCTCCCACACTCCAAAGACATGCTGGTAGGTTAATTGGATCCTGTATAAAAATTGGCCCTACTATGTATGTATGAATGTGAGTTAGGGACCTTAGATTGTAAGCTCCTTGAGGGCAGAGACTGATGTGAATGTGCAATGTATATGTAAATCGCTGCGTAAATTGACAGCGCTATATAAGTACCTGAAATAAAATAAATAAAATAAACAGGCAAACAGCCAATGTTCAGACCCAACTCATGCTCCGCCCAAACTGTTCACCCAACATTATATACTAACCAATAGTAACAAATTTGATGTCAGGGTAATGTAGGCCTATTAGTAAAGATTACTTTTCATTGGTTTACTGTGATTTACAATGCTTTATATATAGTCACTGCACTTTGTACTGCCTTACACAATACGATTGTGTATGTCCCTGCCCATACACTTGACAATTGTCATACTGAATGACAGCTGTACATAGCAAAGCATTTGCATCCTTCTTTACATCTTAGATCCTGAAATATTTTCTTTTTCAAAACTTAACATGACTTCTTCATGCGCCTGAAGGTGTGGTCTTGTATGAGTATGATCATACACAAATAATACACAAATAATTCAATCACATGTTCCATATTAGTGCTTTTAGTGTATCTAGCTATACAGTTACATTTGTATACAGTACAGTATATATAACCTATGTAATTTTTTGCCCTTTTTTTTTGTTGGGGGGTTTGCTGCTGATTCATTCATCGGTTTGTAAATAAATCCAACCATTCCATCTGGCACATCCACTGATAAATGTGTACTTCTTCCATTAAATCAATAGGTTGATCAATGAGAATCACTGTCTTCTCCTCCAGCTATATGTCAGCATCTCAAAATGCTTTTTGTGAAATAGTCTTGAACTCAGGAACAGAAAGTCAGGTACTCTTGGTTGGTGCTGCAGAAATACTCTTGTTTATTAATATAAATGTATGTATTCAGCTCTGTGTCCTTTGGAGTCCAACATGTTTGTCTCAACTGTCACATTTCATATCTTCTACTTTACACTACAGGACACATTGCCATGATAACCTTAGGCTACGTTCACATGTGGGCATAGCGGATCACGGGCAGAATCACCGCGATTCTGCCTGCGATCCGGAATCTTTGCAAATTGTGGGATGCCTGTGCGATGCCCGTGATTTGCAATGGCACCCCAAACGCTGTGCGATGTTGCAGTGATTTTCTGCCTGCCTAATCGCGGTAACATTGCTCAAACAGAATCGCGGGACGCATGACGCACAACAGAAGCTCCTGTACCTTTTTGGGCGTCATGCGTCCCACGATTCTGTTTGTGCAATGTTACCGCGTTTCGGCAGGTGGAAATCGCGGCAACATCGCACAGCGTTTGGGGTGCCATTGCAAATCACGGCCATTGCACAGGCGTTCCGTGATTTGCAATGATTCCGGATCGTGGTCTGCTACGCCCACATGTGAACGTAGCCTAATGCTACAGGAAAACTCTCAACTGTTATCAGACTTTGTAGTAAAAAATTAAATGTAGTTAAAGACTTATGCTGTAATTTTTTTGCTATCTTTTAAAGACCACACATTTTTGGTAACATATTATTTATGTCATCAGAAATGTGTATGTACAGTATCTGATGTCACAGCAGATAGAGAACAATCACAGTTCATACTTCCTCAAAGGTAAAACTACACTCCACACGTTATACTTTGTTTTTTTCTAAATTGCATTTGCATGACAAAACATAAGGATAAAAATACAGTACAATAAACAAGGTTAAATAAACATGAACATAAAATAATAATTAATTTAAGCAAGATTCAATTTTGTGTGAAGAAGAAGATCTTGTCAGCTTATTTGTTAGCTGAGGTGAAAATGCTTGTATAAGGTTTTTCTTTTTTGGGGTGTGTAGAACATATTGGGTGTGTAGTTTAAAATTGGACAGAATTAACTTACATTACAATCTTTTAGTTGACAACACTGAACTTAAACATATCGATACATTTCAATACAGACAAGAATGTATTTCTCTTCTGGCTATGACACCAATAATGTAATATGACAACTTAACATTATGCAGTTATTTTTCTGTATACTGAGAAATGATTGTTGCATAATTTATGTAGGATATTCTGTGTATGTGTGTATGTTTGTATGTATATACAGTATGCATATACAGTGTGTATGTACAGATATACAGTATCTCACAAAAGTGAGTACACCCCTTTACGTTTTTTGTAAATATTTTATTATATCTCTTCATGTGACAACACTTAAGAAATTACACTTCGCTACAATGTAAAGTAACAAGTGTACAGCTTGTATAACAATGTAAAGTAGTCAGTGTACAGCTTGTATAACCACTTAAGCCCCGGAGGATTTGGCTGCTAAAAGACCAGGGTTTTTTTTTTGTGATTTTTTACTGCGTCACTTTAACGGACAATTGCGCGGTCGTGCAACGCTGTACCTAAACGAATTTGACGTCCTTTTTTTCCCACAAACAGAGCTTTCTTTTGGTGGTATTTGATCACCTGTGCGATTTTTTGATCATGCGCTATAAACAAAAAAAGAGCGTCAATTTTGCAAAAATAACAATATTTTTCACATTTTTTTATATGAAATTCCCCCAAAAAAATGTAAACATTTTTTAACATTTTCGGCCAATTTGTTTTATGCTACATATGTTTGGTAAAAAAATCGCAAAAAGCGTATTTTGATTGGTTTGCGCAAAAGTTATCGCGTTTACTAACAAAGGGAAAGATTTTTGTCATTTTTGGTGTTTTTTTTAACGCATAATGGCGGCAATCTGCGATTTTTTTGCGGTACTGCGACATTGCGGCGGACAGATAGGACCCTTGACTGACATTTTTGACACTTTTGGGGTTACCAGTGACATTACTGCAGTAATCAGTGCTATACATATGCACTGTTACTGCAAAAATTACACTGGCAGGGAAGGGGTTAACTGTATTGGAGAGGGAGGGGTTAAGTGTGTCCTAGGGGCGTGTTTCTAACTGTAAAGGGACATGGCTATTGGTGTAAAAACAGAGATCAACGGTCCTACATAGTAGAACCGTCTGATCTTCATTTTTACACAGGGGAGAATGACAGGCGCGCCCGCCCGCAATTGGCTCACAAGTCAGCGACAGGCGAGTGACGTACCCCTACGTCACTCTGCTTGGCCGGGGCTGACCGCCGCAGTATATAGTCGTGCGGCGGTCAGCAACCGGATAACAGTGAAAATTTGCTGTCCCCTCAAAATAAATGAACACACAGCTATTAATGTCTAAACCACTGGCAACAAAAGTGAGTACACCCCTAAGTGAAAATGTCCAAATTGGGCCCAATTAGCCATTTTCCCTCCCCAGTGTCATGTGACTCATTAGTGTTACAAGGTCTCAGGTGTGAATGGGGAGCATGTGCGTTAAAATTGGTGTTATCGCTCTCACTGTGGAATACTGGTCACTGGAAGTTCAACATGGCACCTCATGGCAAAGAACTCTCTGAGGATCTCAAAAAAAGAATTGTTGCTCTACATAAAGATGGCCTAGGCTATAAGAAGATTGCCAAGACCCTGATACTGAGCTGCAGCATGGTGGCCAAGACCATACAGCGGTTTAACAGGACAGGTTCCACTCAGAACAGGCCTCAGCATGGTCAACCAAAGAAGTTGAGTGCATGTCCTCAGCATCATATCCAGAAGTTATCTTTGGGAAATAGATGTATGAGTACTGCCAGCATTGCTGCAGAGGTTGAACAGATGGGGGGGTCAGCCTGTCAGTGCTCGGACCATACGCCGCACACTGCATCAAATTGGTCTGCATGGCTGTTGTCCCAGAAGGAAGCCTCTTCAAAGGATGATGCACAAGAAAGCCTAAAACAATTTGCTGAAGATGAGCAGACTAAGGACATGGATTACTGGAACCATGTCCTGTGGTCTGATGAGACCAACATAAACTTATTTGTTTCAGATGGTGTCAAGTGTGTGTGGCGGCAACCAGGTGAGGAGTACAAAAACAAGTGTGTCTTGCCTACAGTCAAGCATAGTGGTGGGAGTGTCATAATCTGGGGCTGCTTGAGTGCTGCCGACACTGTGAAGCTACAGTTAATTGAGGGAACCATAAATGTTAACATGTACTGTGACCTAATGAAACAGAGCATGATCCCCTCCCTTTCAGAGACTGGGCTGCAGGGCAGTATTTCAACATTATAACGACCCCAAACACACTTCCAAGACTACCACTGCCTAAATAAACTGAGGGTTAAGGTGATGAACTGGCCAAGCATGTCTCCAGACCTAAACTCTATTGAGCATCTGTGGGGCATCCTCAAACGGAAGGTGGAGGAGAGCAAGGTCTCTAACATCCACCAGCTTTATCATGTCATCATGGAGGAGTGGAAGAGGACTCCAGTGGCAATCTGTGAAGCTCTGGTGAACTCCATGCCCAAGAGGGTTCAGGCAGTTCTGGAAAATATTGGTGGCCCCACAAAATATTGCCACGTTAGGTGCAATTTGGACGTTTTCACTTAGGGGTGTACTCACGTTTGTTTCCAGTTGGTTACACATTAATGGCTGTGTGTTGAGTTATTTTGAGGGGACAGCAAATTTACACTGTTATACAAGCTGTTCACTCACTACTTTACATTGTAGCAAAGTGTCATTTCTTTAGTGTTGTCACATGAAAAGATATAATAAAATATTTGCAAAAATGTGAGAGGTGTATTCACATTTGTGAGATACTGTACATACACACAGTCTTTTTAATGTGTACATATGTGTGTACTGTAGGCTGTGATTTATGGCCTAACACAGCTGGCAGGCAAGTTGCATTTTGCATATCAAATGGGCCAGAGGAGTTACTTGCAGGGGATTGTAAAATTTAGATTTTCTGTGATCAGACTTGATGAATTGTAAAAGGTTTATAGGGGGTTGTTAGTGCAATTTGCTAAGAAGGCAGTCATCCTTGCTCACATTCTTTATTTCTTCACTAAAATGAGGTCTAGATTATATTAAACATTATTGAATGCATTGAAGCTACTTAGATGCATATTATGCTGGATTGTAGTGTCTCTATGCTTGCTAATATTTGCTAGGAGGAATGGGACTCTGAAGGCTAATGTTCCTTGTAATATTTACTCTGTTGAATTTTGCTATCTGTTGGAAGTTTCTTCTGAACTTTTTTCTCTGTTGGGACTCAAGAAATGCATTCTCTGGAAGAACTGGGTTGCTGCGAAAATGAATCACATTATAGTAATAATTAATTCATCTATCATCCTACAACTACATTCATCCTTCTACAGCTATTTCTTTACATCACTACAATAATATGTGAATACAGCTGTATAGAATTTGATAGTACCAAGACGTCTCTCCATCATGTGTTATATGTTTTCTTTTGAAGAGAAGTAAATACTTCAGTTGTAACCTGCAAGAGAAAATTGCATTTATTAGATAGATTATGCCTGAGTATGCCTAAGTATGATCTTCATGGGAAAAACAAAGGAGACTATTCTGGGGCATAGACATTATGCCATGCCAGTTGTTCAGTAAATAAAGTAGTAAGACTCCACAATGTCCACATTAGTGGTTGGTATGCATGGTCCATAGTTAGGATTTGCAGTGGTGCTAATAAAAAAGAAAAAAAAAATCTTTTTTATTTCATGCCTGTCTTCTAGAGTGTTAATCTTAAAAGAGCGGTGGCTCACTATGCCTTGTTGTAGTACTGCTCTACAAAACAATTTAACCTTATTATCTTTCTTTTCTTTGACTGACCAAAGTTGGTATGTTTCCTTTGCAGCCATACTCATAAAATTTTTTTTTTTTTTGTTAAGAAAAAAAAACGAATTTTCAATCACCAGCCTTGTTTCCATTGGAAAAAGAAGGCATATTGTTGATTGCTAGCTCACGTTCCCACTATAATAAATAGGGGACAATGTCTCTGACTAAAATCCTACATTTAAAAACCTAAAGAAAACCTTTATATAAGGCTACAGGCCTATAGAGCAAATTTCTGCTTATGGACAGGTATATGTCAATAAATCCCCAGCACACAAGAAATATTTTTAGCACAGTTAAACTGTAACATTTCCCAGTACCTGTCTGTAAGATCCATGTATAATGGGATGGGAGGCATAGATGTCCATAGGGATGACTGAATGTTGTGTGCAATTACTGATGTACACATTATGCAGTGTGCTTCTTACATCAGTTGGAATACATATGATTCTGCTTTTATATGGCTGGACTATATCAGATTGCATTTAGTGCACGCTTGCTTGGGAAAACCCCTTTTTAGCTGGACAATCCAGTGGAAGACACAACTCATTTCCAAACTACAGGCTTCCTCAAAACAAGGGTTTTGTGCACAGTGGCTAAGATATATACCTATGCGTAAGATCGATCTTGCATTGTGTGTGGACCTGTAGGACCTTTGTTTGTTTAGAGATCCACTAGCAAGGTTTACATAGGGATCCTTGCTTTGTTCTGAGGATCTTACATAGCCATGAGTGTGGGCTAATCAAATTTAAATGTCTTTAATTGACAAATAAAGCTTTCCTTATTGTATACAGCTTTCTCTTAGAAACTGTCTGCATATGGATTGTTAGATACATACCTCTTAATAAGTAGCAGTTTGGATTAAGTCTGTTGCTGTTGTAGCCTCATATACAGGTTTTCGTTAGGCAGTGTTTGACTAAACACTATTATTCCTATAAAATTTTCATATTTCTAGATGTGTTTTTTAAAGTAGGCAAGGATCTTCAAAAACATATTAAAAAATATATACATAAAAAGCTACAATTTGTATATCAGAGTGATATTTTGTGCCATGACGTGAATTACAGGTGTGGAAAGTATAAATTGCTGGCAGTGCAGATTTTATATAGATCCTTTATCTCTGTCCTCCATGTGTTCATAAACTGTCCTTTCTTTGGTGGGTAACTTTGAAAAGAAAAGGTTTTTCAAATTGTTTTCACCATAATCTTAGACTAGCCAGAAAAAAAAGCTACAGAATTATTTTACAGTTTTTGCTTAGGGATTGATACTATTTGTAGTGTATGCTGCAGAATTAACAAAAATAATTAAAAAGAAAACCCTTCTGCTTGACCGCTATATTATTCAAAAACTGAAGTTATTAAAATCTAACTTTGGAATAATATAGGTTATATTACAAATGACTGTAACTTAGATGGAATCCTTTCAGTTTTAAATGCATTTCTAAGGTTGTTGCAGCATTGAATAAATAGTTGCTTTCTCTTCTTCCTTAAAATAAATGTCTGTGGCAGCTATTCATGTCACACATATTAGGTAATCCTTTCTCCCAACAGAATTATCTAGTTTCCAATCTATGTGCAACATTAGCCTCTGTTACATCCATTTTGTGTTCTCGCTAATTTTCATGCTGTCAGACTAGAATAATATGATTTATCGTGAGTCTGCTTTCTTGTTCTTTTCTGTGTATATTGTTCTGTGTTGAGTGACAAAGCAGTCCTCCACTCCTTAAGTGTCCGTATTAAAATGTGGTTATGTTTTAGGAGGACGATGCACACTGAATTACCCTCTGTATTTACAGACACTTTTCTCTCCTCAGTTTGAAGTACATACAAAAACACACCTGATAAACAGAGATGCGTGGTTGAAACCATAAGACTGCCTATAATGACCTCCCCCTCTAAAAATACTAATTATTAGGCTGTCAAGCTGATCAAATAGTTCCAGCATTTTTAGTATAACTGACTTGGAAAAATATTTGGATTAGAAACTCTGACTTCACTCAGACTTTCACTGATGTCACTGTTGGCTTTGCAGCTTGTAAAGCCTCTTCTGTTCTGTTTTGTCACTGGGGGTGTTTCATAACCTATCACAACAGGTCACCAAAAGAGATGAAACTACCTTTAGGCAGGTCTACATCTAAAGTTGATAGTGATCACTATATGATACATAGAGAAGGACAAATGTCACATATACATTTCTGAAAGCTTCAACCATCTAGTGGTAGATAAGTACATAAAAGTCAAGAAAGTATTGGTGTGATGGTCAGCAGAGTTTGTTGGTAACTGGAAATTAAAGTGACATACCATCTGTTATCCGACTCCGAGCATGGCAAAAAAAAAAAATATGGAAATGGAATTCACCTAGGCACTAACTCTACTCATCACACCCTGTGAAAATAAATTTTATTATCCATCTTTTTCATTGTTGGCCCCTCTATTTGATTAATGCTTCATGTACACTATCAACTTATAAACTTGAGTTTAGGAGCTTTTGGCACTTTTTTTTCCAAAGCTCCTAAACTCAACTCCATAAAAGCCTATGTGTCAAAGTACACATAGGCTTTTAGCAGATTGTAGGAGCTGCTGCGATTAGGGGAGCTTCAACCTCCCTCAACCCCCCTCTCCTGAACGAAGAAAAATCATGTTCAGAATAGGAACGTTTTGACAGCTGGCCATGGTAAATGATGGCCAAGTGCACATGAATCCTTAGATTGGTAGTCAACCATCCTTCAAATTTGAAAATCCATGATGCTTTCCTGTGTGCCTGCAAAGGAGGAGGGAAGAGCGCCACTTGAGTGCAAGTTTATGATTTATTATGACATAAAAATGTAGTAACTTACTTTAACCGCTTGCCGACTGCTCACAGTATATTTACTGCGGCAGTCAGCCCCTCACAGGCAGAGTGACGTAGGTCTACGTTGCTCGCCTGTGAGGCTCTGGGGAGCGAGCGCGCGCCCGCGGAGGCGCGCTCCCGCTCCCGCGCGGTCACGGACCCCCCCGTGCATGTGACCAGCGGACCCGATGTCCGCCGGGCACTTGGCGATCAGCGGGGGAGAGGGAGAATGTCAGGCAGCTTGTGTAAACAAGCCACCTGTCATTCTCCTCGCTGTAAAGACACTGATCACACGGATCTAGTATGTAGATCCGTTGATCAGTGTCCTTACAGCTCAAGCCACAGCCAATCACAGTAGAAAGCACGCCCCTAGGGATACACACAGCCCCTCCCTCCCAAATAAAGTTAACCCCTTCACTACCAGTGTATTTTTACAGTAACAGTGCATATATATAGCACTGATTACTGTGGAAATGTCACTGGTAACCCCAAAAGTGTCAAAAATGTCAGTCAAGGGTCCGATCTGTCCGCCGCAATGTCGCAGTACCGCAAAAAAATCGCAGATCGCCGCCATTACACGTTAAAAAAAAAAAAAAAAATGACAAAAATCTTTCCCTTTGTTAGTAAACGCGATAACTTTTGCGCAAACCAATCAAAATACGCTTTTTGCGATTTTTTTTACCAAACATAGGTAGCATAAAACAAATTGGCCGAAAATGTTAAAAAATTTTGATTTTTACATTTTTTTTGGGGGAATTTCATATAAAAAAATGTGAAAAATATTGTTATTTTTGCAAAATGTACGCTCTTTTTTTGTTTATAGCGCAAAAAGTAAAAATCGCACGGGTGATCAAATACCACCAAAAGAAAGCTCTGTTTGTGGGAAAAAAAGGACGTCAAATTCGTTTAGGTACAGCGTCGCACGACCGCGCAATTGTCCGTTAAAGTCACACAGTGCCGAATCGCAAAATACGCCCTGGTCGTTTAGCAGGAAAATCCTCCGGGGCTTAAGTGGTTTAAGTAAGGATAAAAGCGTCTGTCAGGTACAAAACGGTTCTACGATGGTGAGAGGGGTCCGCACAATCCAGGGTGCCTCAGGTACAGAGCGCCAGACCAGCTGGCTGTGTGTGTCCAGGCAATCAGGGAGATCAGAAAGATGCGGCCGTGGAGGGAACCGGAAGGTGTCTGACATCAGCGGCAGGGAACTGGCAAGATGGCTGAGGGAGCTTCAAGACGCGTTTCGGAGTCTGCACGAGGGCCGGGGCAGGGCATGCGCACTCCTTCTTCAGTTGCACATGGACTCATTATCCCCCCCTGTGCGAACTGTTTTTTCCCCACCTGTGTACATCAACACTTTTATCTGCCATTGTTTTGGCTTATATCTATATGAACTCTTTGACCTTTGAGAGCCTAAACCAGTTCCTGTGTGCCTGCAGAACTGTTAAAAAGCTTTCTTTTATTTACAGTTTTAGTGCCAGATCTACATTGTGTCTTTCTATGTGTATTTTCAGGTGCAAGGAGGATGGAACATGAGAGGCAACTCAAAAGGGTGAACTGCTATGACTGTTCCATAACAAATCCTGTTTAAACTAATAAAAGCCCATAATGAGAAAATTATTGACACGCAGATGTTTTTTTACACCATAAGACAAATCAAGCAAATTGTCACATGGTATAATTTTCAGAAATCTGGTTAACTTTTGCTCACAAACTTGTTACTTGCAAAATCAGTAAAAAGAAATCTTTCATTAGGAATTACTGGATTTTCCATAAAAGTAAGCATAGAGTAGCATAGTAAAGAAATCTAGAATCACTTAACATTGGTCCCTTTGCACAATGTTCCCAGCATGCCTGTTCTCATTTTCTTTTGCATGGTAGATGCTTGCAGTGATTATTGAATAACACATTCATCATGACTACTGTTTATTTTTACAATTCCTATAAATTCTAAATATTGAACACCCACATAAAACATCCCATTCATGCATATTACTAAGATATGCAAATAGACATGAGTGAACTTTGGATCCTGTGTTACATAATTTGCTAATAAATACAGCCATTCTAATTTATAATAACATTCAATTACAATATGACTTGTGTCGCAATGGTATATGCTATAAATATTTTTTTTCTTTTTCACTAATTCCCCGCCCCCCCCCCCCCCCCCCCCACAAAAGTGGAGTTACCCTTTAAGGTATTACAGCAACTAAGGAACCCTTGTTCCTACATTTGAACTAAGTAATAAACCTTAGATGTCATCAACTGAGCTTAAAAATATTTTATAGGCTAGTTGTTCTTAAAATAATAAAACTATTCAGGAAACAGTGGCATAATTATCTTTATGACTGTATTAAAACATGGATTTAGAATATTTAGACATTTATTGAGATATTAAGTGTATTTCAGAATCCCACAGTTCTAGTTTTCTTCATGTATTGCTTGATTTAATAGTACAGCATGATATGAATGTGTTATGTATTATACGTGACACAATGACATTACCATTAAGTGTCACCACTAAAAGCTTTATAAAATGATCTAATCAACATTTATTTTATTTAAGTGATTATTGTGACTTTTCCTGAATTTAGCAGGGTGCATGATATATGGCATTTTGCTAATTGTTTCAGAGGGCTTAGGTTTAGCTCTGGTAGGTCAGCCTGGATTTAGTGGTTAACTCATGGTCTTGCAGCACCAATCCCCCGGAGTTACTTTCCATTATAGTTTAAATATTCTCCACAAGTTTATGTCCTTTTTTAGTTTCATCTCACAATCCAGAAACTGATATTATTATTGATTGGTTAAACATGCCTGCCTTGCCTGTATTTGTTTTTGGGACTGTCATGGGATCTCACATCAAAAGTTCTGGGTATCCAGTAAAATTTCTAAAAATGACCATAAACTGTAAACATATGTAAATCCCAGGTATCACCACCAATTTTATCTTCAGGTATATCAATCATTTTTGCTTAACAATCAGTCATTTCAAAACAGATGTTTTATGTGTAGATACACTTTGGCTTTCATGTCTTTTATACACTCCAATGACAAAATGTTCCCATGTGAATTTTTTTTAGTTTTGCTTTACGTACTGATTTTCTGTAGTGTAAAACAAAATAAAGACCACAGGCATTAAGTCCTTGCCATGGTTACTAACCCCAAAGTAACACCTCTGTGATCTGTACCTAAACATTAACAGATGTCAAGCTTTTTTGTATTTACCATTGCAATCAACAGGGACTGTCACTTAGTAAACACAGAACTTGGTTTACCTTGCACGTGGGTGCAAAGGAGTGGATACCAGAAGCAACATGTTGTTTGGACTGAAATGACCAGGGAAAAAGAGCCATCAGCTAACAAAGTCCTCACAGAGCATAGATAGTCCAAGATTTTGACATTTTAATCCAACACAGAATTTAGGAAAATTACCTACAAACCATGAATGTACTTTTAAAGAGATTGTAAGCTGGCTGTAGAGAATAGGAAAAGCACTGACACGTCTGATAGAATTATTAATATGATAGCTACAAAAACAGTGAACAGTAAGAACGTTTTAATACTGAGTAGTGCAATACACAATACAAATGGTAACTAAACCAACTAAACTAAACTAAAGGATAACTAAACTCAAGAAAAAAATTTTTACTTGTTGCAGTGTACAGTCCTTAGCTGTGGTGACTGAATTTTTTTTTTTTTTTTTTTTTTAACCACTTGCCGACCGCCGCACGACTATCTACGTGGGCGGTCAGCCCCTCACAGGCAAAGTGACGTAGGTCTACGTCGCTCGCCTGTGAGGGTTTAGGGAGCGAGCGCGCGCCGCCGGAGGCGCGCTCCCGCTCCCGCGTGGTCACGGACCCCCCCGCGCGCGTGACCGGCGGACCCGATCGCCGCCGGCCACTCTGCGATCGGCGGGGGAGAGGGAGATAGTCAGGCAGCTTGTGTAAACAAGCCACCTGTCATTCTCCTCTCTGTATGAGAGCTGATCACATGGATCTACTATGTAGATCCATTGATCACTCCTCATACAGTTGAAGCCACAGCCAATCACAGTTAGAATCACGCCCCTAGGGACACACACAGCCCCTCCCTCTCAAATAAAGTTAACCCCTTCACTACCAGTGCATTTTTACAGTAACAGTGCATATGTATAGCACTGATTACTGTAGAAATGTCACTGGTAACCCCAAAAGTGTCAAAAATGTCAGTCAAGGGTCCGATCTGTCCGCCGCAATGTCGCAGTACCGCAAAAAAAATCGCAGATCGCCGCCATTACGCGTTAAAAAAAAAAACAACAAAAATGACAAAAATCTTTCCCTTTGTTAGTAAACGCAATAACTTTTGCGCAAACCAATCAAAATACGCTTTTTGCGATTTTTTTTACCAAACATAGGTAGCATAAAACAAATTGGCCGAAAATATTAAAAAATTTTGATTTTTACATTTTTTTTTGGGGGAATTTCATATAAAAAAAAGGGAAAAATATTGCTATTTTTGCAAAATTTACGCTCTTTTTTTGTTTATAGCGCGTGATCAAAAAATCGCACAGGTGATCAAATACCACCAAAAGAAAGCTCTGTTTGTGGGAAAAAAAGGACGCCAAATTCGTTTCGGTACAGCGTCGCACGACCGCGCAATTGTCCGTTAAAGTCACGCAGTGCCGAATCGCAAAATGCCCTCTGGTCGTTTAGCAGCCAAATCCTCCGGGGCTTAAGTGGTTAAGCTAAGAACATTTTCAGTAAATACAGAAAATACCTGTTGATCCTGTCAGAAATGCAGTGCACTGTGAGCTACACCAAAGAATATTGTCCTTCCTACCTACCAATTGCCTTGCTCTTAATGTAATGGAGATGAAGAAATAGGAACATATTTAGAATCCATAGAGAGAAACCAACCATATCTCCCTCCTTGGAGGAATTATGTAGCCACCCAGGAATGGGAAATGTGTAATTTGCATAAATGCTAGGTAAAAATAATTTAAAGGAAACTAAGAAAACAAAAACAAATACAGCCACCTCACTAAAGACTAGTAAGGGGCAATATATACCATTTTTGGTTTGGGTTTTAGATATATATTAAAGCAATGTGATAGGCACATGCATGCTGTACATTTGCAAAATGGGGTGTGCTGAACTGTGCCACAAATCCAGGAAACCTTTTTGGAGAGGCAGCTGCTATCCAATTTTTGATGTAAACCATCAAAAAAGATACAACATATAAAGTGGACAGCGGCTGGAGGCGACTTGACTCTTTGATTATGCCTGTATACTTGTGTCAGTGGAGACACACGGAGATGTGAGTGTATTGACTTGTTTTAAAATAAAGAAATCTTAGATGGTTTTACAATATTGGAGCTTCCTCTTTTCTTTCTTCCTCCTTCAAGTGAGTTATGAAGTTATATGGAATTATCCTCTTGAGTGGTCTTTGAGTGGAGAGTTGTGAAGCTGCAGATCGTTACTCCCAGAGTGTTATGTGTTATCTGCTGGTTTATAATTTTACAAGCATGGGGCTCTGGTGAGTTTATCTAGTGGAGAGCATTTTATTTTTGTTGAACACCAGAAGAATTTATGAAGAATTCACATAAGATGTTTTTGTTTGGATATTAATGAAACACCTATGAATTTTGGTGCATGAACTTTATTTTGCATTGACTTTTTTAAATATAATAATTTCATTACTGTTTGCATGAATACTACATGTGAATTGAAATAACTGCTGTTATAGATATATGAATATTTTTGCACTAATTTCTATGCATTTATTTATTTGTATTTTGCACATAGCACGTAGCACTTTGATGTAATTTTGATTGCAATAACTGACACTATTTGTAATTTTGCACTATTAGCTCTTTGCACCTTGATATATACGGTTTATAGAATATATATAGTTCATATTGTGTGAGTACAGATTTTTGGTAGCACTGTCCACTTTATATGTAACATGTTATTAACTTCACTGGGTATAGGAGAGGGTTTACAGTCACTTTAAGTAATTCTGGTATCCCACATAGAATTTGTCCAACTTGGCAGGAGAGTTGTTAAATTTGCTGTATTGAAAAGGACTGGACATTTACCAGATAGTATTTTACCTTCTCTTAGTCTGAAAAAAAATACATTGGAACTTTGAAGCATTATGATCAAGGATTATCATCTACGAGTATATAATCACCTTAAGATTCACTGAAATGGCCTATGCAGATGAGCTGACTTGAAAAAAACAGGTGTGGGGGTCTCACATATTTCATAAAAATATAAAGTAAAACCTTGGATGGAGAGTAACTTGGTTTGAGAGCGTTTTGAAAGACAAGCAAATTTTTTTTATAAATTTGATTTGATAAGCAAGCGGTGTCTTGATATACAAGTAGCATTATGTCACAATTGAGTATAAGGCTCCGTTCATATGTAGGCGTTTTGGTGCGTTTTTGGGGAGTTTTTCTGCTCTAGGATCAGCTCTCAAAACGCACAACAAGACAAATCCTATTCATTTCAATGGCCCCTGTTCACATCTGAGCGTTTTGACGCTGTGAGCAAAACGCCCAACGCTCAAAAAAGTACATGAGCTTCTTTTTGGGCAGATTACAGGCGTTTTCCATTGGTCTCTATTCAATCTAAAAACGCCTGCACAAAAAACGCCTGTAAAAACGCCTGTAAATTGCGGTAAAAATCGGGGTAAAATCACTGTAAAAAAATGCGTGAAAACGCTACGCTCAGGTGTGAATGTAGCCTAAAAGAGAAGAGAAGCGCTCTAAGTGAATTAATTTATTTACATTTAATGAAGGTACAATATTTAGCAACTCACATGGTTGAAGATTAAAACAGGCACGTCTAAGTATGCAGGCATCCGAGGTAAAGCTGTCCACATAGACCATCCTCCGCACTGCCATCGACATCATCCCTTCCACACTGCGCTCCATGAGCGCTTCAAGCCTCCCTTTCAGATCCCTCTACTGTGAGGTAGTCTTCCCAGTCACGACTGCAGACTGACAGCACTGAGAGCCGGCAGTGAGGAGGAGGGTCTATGCAGACAGCTTTACCCCGGATGCCTGCATACTTAGATGTGCCTCTTTTAATAATCAACCATGTGAGTTGCTAAATGTTGAACCCTTATTAATTGTAACCATATTGCTACACTTAGAGGCGCCTCTCTTCTCTTTTATACTTTGTAGCTCCTGTTGGATTTTGCTTCTAATCCCCTTGTAGAGGCGGGCATTGGTGGATGGACATTTTATGGTTACACAGCCTATCACATTGCTATAATCTTTTTATATTGACTATAAACTGAAGGATTAATGAATATATTTTTGTGGAAAAAAATCATCTGAATTTCCATTATTTCTTATGGGGAAATTTGCTTTGATACAAGAGTACTTTGGATTACAAGCATGTTGGTTTCCGGAATGAATTATGCTTGCAATTCAAGGTTTTATTATAATTGGTGATCCTGTATACATTGATATTCACCTAAACACTGAAATGTCTTTTTTTCCATGCAAATACCATTTGATTCTGTTTTAAATAGACTCCATACATTGTAGATTTCCTTCCTTACGGAAAAGTTACAGTGCCTGTAAAAAGTAACTTCCCTTGACCCACTGTTATTCACTTTCCTAGCAATCCCTCCTTCCTTCATCAGAGTCTAAACCAACTTTGCAGCCTTAAGGGAGCAGTTTTGTGTTGTTATCACTTCCTTCATGTAACAGTGTGCTGCTCAGGCCTAGTGACTGTGTGATAGAATCTCGCTTATCTGGGTATTTTGTGGCAGCTATAATGAAGAAAATAGCAGTGATTGGGGGGTCCTGGAGAAGTGAGATTCAGTGGATTCAGCGCAGGTGAGTCCTTTTTACAGAAGCCATCACCTTACTGTCATTGGAGAAAATTACAGTGACCCTGATTTTAAAAAACGAGTAGAACATCAGTAAACTTTGTTTCACAGGTGGAGCAAAGTGAAGATTCTCTTTGCAAATAGTACCCATGTGCAAGAAAAAGAAGAAAAACTGGATTTTTGCTTACACATGGTTTGATGTTTGAAGTCAGCACATTACAACAATCATTGAACTAAATTTATTTCCTCTGTACAAATCGAATGAGATGAAAACAACCCTTTGCAAAGAATATCCAATCATGTTTAAGGAAAACGAAATAAAATGGGTTTGGCTCACATATAACTGAATGATTGAAGTGAACACAATTTCACAGTATTCATTAGGGTTATGGGAATTTATTTTTGCAAACAGAAAATGCACTTAGCTTAGTGAGTAAGGTAATGTTGTGTTGACTTTCCAATCCAATCATACAGTCAAAAATCCTGTTCTTTTATTTTTCTTGAATTTTCACTTTGTTTTACCTTACCTTTGTTTTATCTTATTCATTAGGATAAGAGAATATTACTTTTGAAAATAAACAGCTTCTATTCCATCAGTAAATCAAACCCAGTGTCTCTTTACAATACTGCTATATTAATTTGGTTTTAAAAAAACTTCTGCCTTACTTTTTTTATAGGTTTCCTTACCTTTTAAATTGTAAGTTTTGGGTATTCTTTTTTTTCTTCTTTCTTGTCTCTGCATATGTTTGAGGGGAGAACTTAACTGGGGCTACAATAAATTTCACCAGTTTCCTAAGGTTCCTTGGCTGTCGACCACTTAAAACCCTCAGCTACAATCTGGCTTTATCTATTACTATGAGGTCTAACCCCTCCATCACAATGATTACCGTATATACTCGAGTATAAGCCGAGTTTTTCAGTATGTTTTTTCATGCTGGAAAAGCCCCCCTTGACTTATACTCGAGTCACTGGCTCACTTACTTTTTAAAAACGGTGCCGAAATGTCACTGCGCATGCGCCGCATGGCCGGGAATATCCGAACGTGTACGAGCTTTCCCAAGCATCGGCGGCGCATGCGCAGTGACGTGTTGGTGCTGGGCGGTGCTATTTTTTAATTGAAGGCGCCTCACCGACAGGTAAGTGAGACTCCTCCGCAGCCCCTGCATTTCCTCATGCAGTGCTGCGGGCATGGTACAGGACATTCTCCTGTATCATGCCCACAGCACTGCATCTCCTGTGCCATGCCTGTACCTACTGTGCCATGCCTATACCTACTGTGCCATGCATGTACCTACTGTGCCATGCCTATACCATCACCTGTGCCATGCCTATACCAACACCTGTGCCATGCCTGTACCATAACCTGTGCCACGCCTATACCATCACCTGTGCCATGCCTGTACCATCACCTGTGCCATTCCTGTACCATCTTCTGTGCTATTACCTGTGCTATGCCTATACTATGATGTGTGCAATGCCTGTACCATGACCTGTGCCATGCCTTTACCATGACCTGTGCCATCTCCTGTACCATGCCTGAACCATCTCTTGCATCGTGCCCGCAGCCCCTGTTTTGTGTCTCATGGTGGTCCAGTTGGGTCCAGTAGCTGCAGCATTTCCCACCCTAGGCTTATACTCGAGTCAATACGTTTTCCCACTTTTTTGTGGTAAAATTAGGGGCCTCGGCTTATATTCGGGTCGGCTTATACTCGAGTATATACGGTATATCATGTGATGTAATGTTAATGGGGTCCTGCTTATTGTTTAACTGTGGCCCAACCAGAAATTTTGCCAGTGAGAGATTTCTTGTTGATTTAATCAGAAAACAGATCCAGAACTGGAATCAGAAGCATGTCCTCTTTTTTCTGCTCTCTACATGCTGCTGCTCCAGCACACAGTACTGTGCTACGTGTGCACACTTGCCAGTCTCCTCTTAGTACCCTATTGTTTGCCAGCGCCCCTTAAACCCTCCTGTCCAGAGCTCCCACTACAAGCAACAAGAAAAATCAATAGGAATGGGGGCCTGGTGTTGGTGATGCATACATTTACAGACTTGTTGGTGGCCTATAGCACATAAAACATATACATTATCATTTGAACCCCTCTGTTATTTGAAATGCATACTGTAGCTACATCATATACTGTATGTGTGCTCTACAAATATAAAATAAAATTTATATTAGTAAAGCTAAAGGAAACATCTATAACCAACACAAGGGGAAATCTGAAACTTGTGGATATTATTTTTGTACACTTTTAAAATACTGACATGCTAATACATAATGGTGCAGATTTGATATCCAAATGTATTAACTTTGGCATACTTGAGTAAGTTTTCATCACAGGATAAGACAATATATATGTTTGTTAAATTAAATACCTCTGTGCTCTATGAGTCATATTGTGTAATCCAGTCAACCAAAGACCTTGCCTACTGTATAACCAGTATAATATTTTATATATACAGTACATACCAAACAACAATTCAGTTTAAATGTTGTGTGATGACAGGCAATTCTTTGGACTGTCTATTGCTTGAAATTAGAGTTGACATGAAATATCAATTTTATTTACATTTAGTAAGTTATGTTACCCTAAAAAATGTTTAAATGTTACCTTATTTGGTGAGTGGCTTTCGGACATAAGTATTTTAAAGGAAATGTATGTATTGCACACAGCCATATCTGAAAACAGTAGGCCAAACATTTTTTGAGCTTTGGATAGGGTGGGAAAAATGTAAAACCTCTAATAGATTTTTTGCTGCTGTGTCCCTGTTGTTGTACCTCCACGGTCTGTGTTTGTATGACCAGGGACATGACACGTCTTGTCTGTGTGCAGTGTGTGTGCCAGTTCATGGCCTTTTGGCTATGGGTGGTTGTGCTTGCAGCATGAGCATGCACATGTAGTGGCATGCATCTCTGACACTGGACATGTTCACAGGCCTTGGCAGGTAATAAAACATTTTCTCTTATCATGACCTGTGCTGTATCTTACGTGCTATATCCCTGTTTTTTTCTAATTCGTCTGCCGACTACCTGATCTTGCTACAGTGTGGGAGAGGCTTGTACTATGGGAAGACAGAGATCCATGTCCCTGCTTTGCAGAAACACAGGATCGCTACCTTCCCTTCTCACATATTAATGATCTGCCATAAACAGACCTCCATTCTGCTTCACTCCCGAACGATCGGTGGGTCCCGGTGGACATTGAGTCCTCCAGACCCGCTGATTGGCAGGAGCGGGTCACCGTCTAGACCCAAAAGTGCAGGATCATGTACAGGTACGTGATTCTGCACAGGAGGGCTGTCTTGCTGCTGTATATCTACTGTATACAGGCAAGTGGTTAAATATAGGCACCACATTGGCCTTACGCCAATCCAGTGGTATTATTCCAGACATAAAGGGTCTCTAAAAGCTAGAAACAAAGGCTTTGAAAATACAGAGCTCAATTTTTTTAGGATCTGTGCGTATATGCCATCTGGTCCAGGTGTTTTCATCACCTTTATTCTGTTTAAATATTTCTGGCCATATCAATTTTGAGTCAAAAGGGTTAATTTGGGGCTATGTCAATAGCATCACTATTATGAACACAAGCTCCCCCGTGCTCCTTTGTATACAGGGAGCTGAAGAAGGTTTTTAATAAATTTACCTTCTTTTGTCACCCACTCTCAGTCACGGATACTAGATTATGTAGTAAAGGGTCTACATGTTTAAACGTGATCTTTTTGCTATTTATATATTTAAATAATTTTTTGGGTTTGTCCTACTCTCCTTTTCAGTCTATCGTTCATTTTGAATGTTTGTGATCTTGATTTCCTATTTACATATTCTGTTATATTCGTTGTACCATTTAAATGATGATAGTGTTCCTTCATTTTTATATTTTTTAAAAGCTCTTTTCTTATTATTTATAGCTATTGCTTTTTTTTTTTTAGCCTTTTAAACTTATTGCCAACTATATTTTGCAGTGCGTTCGAATAATTCCCATTTCTGTTCTGTGTTCATCAATACCAATATTCCCTCCCAGTCTAAGTCTTGGAGAGGAGCCCTCTTAAATTTGCTCTCTTAAAGTGTTATTAAACCCAGGACCCTGCATTCACTATATCTGATTAGTTCCTGGAAAAGCTTGTAGGAGGAGTTTTCATACGGGGCTGGCTGTCCTATCAGGATCCAGGATCCCTGACCTTCGTTCTGGACAGTGCTGATTGGCCCTGTGCTGATCACATGCACCCTCTCAAGAAAAAAAATAACTCTCTAGCAATACACCCCAAATGGAGCATGTGCAGCCTGACTCCAAAGGCTCTGTCTTATCTGGACATGTTCTGGAGTGAGTGGAAGAAGGGAAAGATCTGTGCATACAAGATCAAGCAGCCTTTTTTTTACACAATGCAGAGAATTACCCTTTATGTTCCACAGTGAGTATAGCAAGCATGCTTTACGGCATAAACACACTGATTTTACTGTTGTGGGTTTAGTAATAATTTAAACTGTTTGCGGATCCTTTTCTCTTTTCTTTTTGCATGGCAGCTGAAGATTTCTAGCGCAGCATCTGATCTGTTTGACTTTAGTTAAAAAGGGAAAACTGCAGAGGAATATACAAAATGTAATATATATATATATATATATATATATATATATATACATATATATACACACACACACATATATATATATATATATATATATATATATATACAGAATCTCACAATAGAGTATACCCCTCCCATTTTTGTAAATATTTTATTATATATTTTCATGTGACAACACTGAAGAAATGACACTTTGCTACAATGTAAAGTAGTAAGTGCATAGCTTGTATAAAAGTGTAAATTTGCTGTCCCCTCAAAATAACTCAACACACAGCCATTAATGTCTAAACCGCTGACAACAAAAGTGAGTGGCGACTTTTTTAAAATAATGTTAATAGCAAATGTGATGATATGTGTAAAAAACTTCAAACATAAAAAAGTGCATGAAAGTTTGAAGTCAAAAACATCATGAATAGTTCATGTTATATTTGAAACACAAATTATGACACTTCTAGGAAATGTGCTGCCACTTCACTGTACAGACTATATGGACTTCAGAGCTCCAACACCATTATGACACACCATCTACTTACTAGAAAATATGACCTCCAAAGAGTGAGGTCGGTAACACTTGTGTGGAAAAACTGTGCTTTAAAGTATAACTAAAGGCAAAACTTTTTTTTTTTAGTTTTGGATAGAGCGAAGAGGGATTAGGACACCTGTCAGGTTTTTATTGCTTTCTGGGCCCTTGTTAACTACTTCTGGACTGGAAGGATTTGCCCCATTAATGACCAGGCCATTTTTTGCAATTCGGCACTGCGTTACTTTAACGGAAAATTGCGCGGTTATGCGACACTGTACCCAAATAAAATTGATGTCCTTTTTTCCCACAAATAGAGCTTTATTTTGGTGGTATTTGATCACCACTGTGGTTTTTACATTTTTTGCTTTAACCTCACTGGCGGTATGATTCTTTCCGATTTTAGGTGCTGAAAGCGGTACCATTATTTTGCATTCTTAAGAACGAGCAGCCTAAACCAACTATTCACATATTATTTTTTTTTTACTGCGCATTCTTCATCTCGGGTATGATAAAGTTTGAAACACAAAATCATAAATTATAATATAATAAATAACTATAAATAAGTTAAAGTATGTATGTATATATATATATATATATATATACACATGTGCATATATTATATATATATATATATATATATATATATATATATATGTATACATATATTATATATATATATATATATATATAAATATATATATATATATATATATATATATATATATATATATGTGTATACATATATTATATATATATATAAATGTAGAAATACGTATATATATATATATATATATATATATATATATATATATATATATATATATATATAAACTGCATGAAAGGGCACTGGGGGGCAAAAGAATGTGAATTGTGTACCATGTGATCACTCTGATCAATCACAGTGATGTAAACAAAGGCTGCAAGGCAGCACTTGAATGGTTTCCTCTTACAGTTGTAAGAGGAAAATTAGTGTTTATTACATTGTAGTAAAACCTTGGGCCACACTGGGTGGCCTGTAACAAACTCCAATGATTAACTTTGAAGAAAGCACACCCATATGCAGTTCCACCCAAGATGCTTCAGCCTCATCACTAGGGATGATCAAACGGTTCGGGTCAACCATCGGTTTGACCCGAACATTGACTGTTCGAAATTCGGCCGAATTCCAAACTTTTTGCGGAAAAAGTTCGGAATTCGGCAAACAGAACCGCCCAAAATGCAATGGGACAGGAACTGGGCTTTAAAAGCCCGTGATTGGACCAGAAACATCAGTAAAAGCCAATTGAGGGGCCAGGAGGATGCTAGGAATGTGATTGGAGTGACTAGGGGGTCCAGAGGCCAATCAGTAGTGAATAAGCCCCCCAGTATATAACATAGCCCCGCCAAATCTCTAGCACTGTAATACAGGGGCTGTGGAAGAGAGTGGAAGCAGTTCTGTTACTCCTGCTGCAAAAGTGTCATTTAGCAATTATTAGTGTGAGGAAAGGGATATCTAGTGTAGTTAGAGTACTATTTTCCACTATAGTTAGATTCAATAATCTAGTTTCTGTAGGGAAAGTGTTAAGTGTCAGGGTGTCCGTAGTGTAGTGTAGGGTGAACTGACTCTGACTGCTATGCCCGGGTGACAGAACTCATCCATGTCAGGGTGACCGCCATAAGAAAAATATCATTTTTCTTAGAATTATTAGTAGAGCAGGGATGGGGCTCCGCTCCTTGTATGCCAGGGTGACCGAATTCATCCATGTCAGGGTGACCGCCATAAAAAAAAGATCATTTGTCTTAGAATTATTAGTAGAGCAGGGATGGGGTTCCACTCCTGTCACACCTGGGCATTTTTGGAGGCAGGCATGACATCTGAACTTCTGTATAGGGGTATATATACACACACACATACACATATATATATATGTGTATATACACATACACACATATAGGTGTGATAGGAGCAGAACCCCATCCCTGCGCTAATAAAAATTCTAAGAAAAATTATCTTTTTTTTCTGGTTCTGGACATGCTACAGAGCTGAAACTTCACAGGTACACTTTTTAGACCCCCCCCCCCCCCCCAGACACTAAATCCAAAGAAATCTCTTTTTTTTTTTCAATAATTTTTTCAATAATTGGCTCTCTATCAAAAACGACAATTTTTAAGAACTTTTTTTGTGTGATTAATAGTCCCTGGGGCATGACCCAGAACCCTAGGCACTTTTTAGGGGCATTCATTGGGTTTTAGGGCTTCAAAATGGTGTTTTTTGATTACCGAAGTTCGGGTCCCATTGATTTCAATGGGGTTCTGGAATCTGGACCCGAACTTTCGGGAAGTTCGGGTGTTCTGGTCGAATCGAACTTTACAAAAGTTCGATCATCCCTACTCATCACACTCTCCATCAACTAGGTCCTCTTTCACACTCACTTTGAGATCACTTCCCACATAGAGACAGACACTGCCACCTTTCCTTTTAACCTTGTCTCTCCGAAAGAGAGCATAGCCAGGAATGTTAATAGCCCAATCCTGTGAAGAATGAAGCCAAGATTCAGCAATATCAATAAAAACATAGTTCTCTTCATGCACCAAAGCTTCCAACTACCCTCTTTTGCCTGGCAGACTTCTGCTATTGGTGAATGAACACTTTAATTAATTTTCACATTTTGCACATGTATTTTGCATATTTTTTTTGTAGTGTAAATAGTACCATTTCCAATTTTTTTTGTAACATCGGAACATTCTTATCACCTGCCATAGATCTCCCCCCATCTTTCCCTGATCCTCCAACTATTAGGGACTGTCCCCTGTCTGACCTGTCTTTCCCAATCGAATTCACCCTCCCCCTCAATCCTAGTTTAAATACTCTTCCAGCCTTCCTGTAAACCTCTTCCCCAGCACTTCAGACCCCTTCCATTTAGGAGCAAACCATCTTCAGCATATAGGTTGTACCCCAATAAAAAGTCAGCCCAGTGGTAAAGAAACCTTAATCCTTCCCTCCTACACCAGGTCTTTAGCCATGCATACAGTTCATTGTATTGCCATTCTGGTGATCTTGTATAATGACTGGCTGCTCTGATATCACTGTATGTTAATGAAGCCAGCCATCACCTTCACGGCAGTACAATGTCACCAGACCAGTGCAGCCAGTCACTGTGTCCCCAGTCACCACCACACGAGTCCTAGTGCCACCATAAGGCCATATTCATGTCTGCGGTGCTCTCTAAAGAGTGATCAGTGTTTAGATCGCTTTTCAGAGAACATTGGACAGGAGGTGGGGAGGGGTTGTAAAGCTTTCTCAGCACCTGCTTTAATCCCTTTAATCGCTCATAATCCATACAAGCACTCCTATTCACTTGAATAGGGGGCAAATGGTGGGCATTATGCCCTCTGAAAGTAGCAGGGGGTATAATTCCTGCCACGGCTGTGAAAAAAAGCATCAGAGCTTGGCATATGTACACCACCGATTGCTGCTAAATGGGATAGCAGTTGGGGGCAGTAAAACTGCAACTAAACTGTAAGGCTTTAGTTCCTCCAACAACACATGTGAACAAGCCCCAATAGTGCAGCCAGTCACAGCAACTCCAATCACAACCACACCAGTCATAGTGCCAAACACTGTGATAGGTAGTCTGGAAATTAGATGTGTAATTTATGCCCTTAGAAAGCATGAAGGTACTAGCTGGATTATGGGCCCCTCTATGTGGCTAGGCTCTAAAAAAGTCTCACACATGTGGTATCACCACACTCAGGAGGAGTAGCTGTCATGGTCAGGGGTCAGGCTTGGAAAAAAGTAGCTATAGCAGTAGAGAGGTTCACATCAACCAGCAGAACATGTACATGGTGGATGAGGCAGGCTTACCTGAGACACCTGGCCTAAACACTAACTGGTCTTTACACAGTAAAATTGACAGTGTTTATTTAACTCTGTGGGAGTTATTTTTAACACTTTCCTGGTGTTTATATAATCCACACTGTTCAGAGTTAAATTAACACTCATAAAAGTTGATCAACTCTGTATTTTCACCGGATAGAGAAGATTTTTACACTAATAGTGTTAATTCCCTGTAATTCAACACCATAATATTAACACTTTACTCTAAACACCTTAACATCAGGATTTTAACACTGGTGATTTTACTGTGTATCAGTGCTCCTGGCGGAGATGAGTTTTATTGCATGCTAATGCCAGGTCTCGGTCCTCAGAATTGCCCACCAGGAGGGGATCAGGGTCTCGTAATAAATGTAGCAAGTAGAAATAAAGCAGAAGCGTATTTAAACAAGCCAAAGGTCGGTAACAAGTGGTTGCAGGTTGGGATCAAGTAGAAGAGTAGTCGAGGAACAAGCCAAAGGTCAGTAACAAATAGTACCGAAGATAAGGACAGCTGCAAGTACACAAGGAGCAAGATATCGGCTTGAGAGAGCACAATAATCTGGCAAACTGGATGACCAGGGACATGGCTTAAACCAGGAAGGTAATGGGAGGAGCAATGAGTCATCAGAAACAACATACAAGGCTGTCTAAGTGATCTGACATGGAGCTGTCCAGCAACTTAGGTGACACAGTGATGGGAGCTACAGCCAGACATTCAAGGGGGCCCAAGTTCAGACCCTGACAGTAGCAGAATGTGTTTTGGGGTGTTTGCTTTCCAAAATGTCCTGGTGCTTTAGGGCCTCAAAAAATGTGATAGCTAGTCAGGATATTAGTTTCGTAATTTATGCCCCAAAAAAGCCTGTATGGCTAGGCTGTAAAAAAGTTTTGTACCATTGTAAGTGTGTTTTCTGTTTAAATAATAAACAATTTGCTACAGATTCACACTATGAGTTGCCTCTCTTGTCCACATACCCCGTGAAGAGTATCCCCACTTAACAGACCCGGGGAGATAGAGGAGGAGATACAGGACTGTGTATTATACCATTTGTTGGTGCCTCTGACACCTGCAGGGGTTAAGTCTTCTGTTGAGTGTGGAGCTGGGGGAAGCAGGAGTGGATTCACCTTCTGTTTTTATCACCAAGAGACTGATACTGCACTTTTTTGCACGGATAAGCACTTTTCTTTGGGACTGTATTTATTGTGATAGTATGTACTGTATATAGTCATTTAGTAGTTTGGAACACTATTATAGCATATCAGAATGTTTTATGTTTTCACTTTATCACTGATCTCAAATGGGGTTTGTGCAATAGGATTATATACATATATATATATATATATATATATATATATATATATATATATATATTTTAGTTCATCACTTCCAATATAACTTTTTCACTTGTTTTTGTTTTTTTGCATGAGGATTACACATACTGCATAGGTAGCGCCACCTATACCTCTTTCTCTTATTCATTTTCATACCCCACTTTGTGGGATATGTGAGGTAGGCAGCAGCCTTCTTGTCCACATCATAGCTTGGAAATATAACCAATCTCATCTCTCTCACGATTGACCTTTTTGTCTACACGGTGCTAATAATGCTAATAGAAAAAGTAATAACAAATATGTAATTTTCATTATTACCTTTAGTAAAACAATCATATTCCCCTTCATTCATAGTAAATATATTTATTTATTTGTTATTGAAAACCAATTTAAATAAAAATGGGATAATTGGTGAATTGCAGTATTGCAACAATCTAATAGATGCATTTTCAGAAAGTCTACACATATTTACCAATGCAATCTCTCATTTGTGTACTATTTATCTGAGCAACACAATTTTATTGGCAAGTGCATAAGTAATGATTTGTTTATTTAATTGTGGTGTGGTAGATTCTAAAGAAATGTAAGCATAGATCAATTATATTAAATATTTAAATTATACTAATAATATATAAAATATATACAGAATATATATATATATATATATATATATATATATATATATACTGTTACTTCTGCTTTTTCACTGTAATTTTATTTTAATGTACACCTTTCTGTTAACTGTAGGAAACAATAGTCTGAGCCTGTGATGACACTCACCGCCTGATGAAAAACAGCCACCTATCCTCCTGTTTGATCAAAGAATAGACATTTGTGGTCAGACCCAGTTTAAACCAACAACTGTCATGGCGGACTGTTGCTAGTTCCCTTTTTGTGTCAGTCACATGATGTTAACGCCCATTTAAAGCGGTGTTCCAGCCTCCCCCTCCAAAAATTAAAAGTCAGCAGCTACACATACTGTAGCTGCTGACATTTAATATTAGGACACTTACCTGGCCTTGAGTCGAGCGATGTCGGCACCGCAGCCGATGTTTTCATCGGCTGTCGGGTGCTGCCGCCGCCATTGCCGGTGAGGGAACCTGGCAGCCTTGCGGCTTCACGGGCGGGTCCCTAATGCGCATGTGTGAAGCGCGGCGGCGGGGGGAGGAGGAGGGGGCCAAACTTCCGAGATTTATTTATTAGCTTGCTATTTAGAAGCTATGGACACTGATTGGATTGATTATACAATTACACCTACATTTTAACCTAGAGCACACCTATGCCTTTTGCATATTCATTACTATAAATTAGTTAGCCTATTGCTTGTTAGCTAGAAATACTTATTTTTGCACAGCTCACATGAACTGAGCTTCTGTGAAACTGTATCCTCTCCACTGCAGTGAATCATCGCACCTTTTCTTTCATCAATTTGGACTCACTATCTCATCCTAAAGGTGTTGTTTGAAGACTCCGTAATAGAAGCCATATATATATATTAAGATATTTACTTTTTATTGTTTTTGTCTTTCAGATAATGTTACATTTCTCTACACCAAACTTACTTTATGTAAGGGTTAATTTTCAAAGATGATTTGGGGAAAAGAATTGTTGACGGCTCTGGTATATTGAAAAAACAGTGTTAACAGCTCATATGGAAGAAAGGTAATTTTTGCAGGCTTTACTACTGGCAGTTCCTCTGATTACTCAGCCAACTGAGTGATTTTACTAGCATCCCTTTTATGACATCAATACTTCTCTAACACGAGGCAGTGCCAAGAAACTAGCACTGTGCCAGTACTTCCAGGTTACAGGATACATCTTACATACCGTGGGCTCAAGGGACTGTTAAGTATGACCTGCAAAAGAACTTAAGCAAGAACTCATTTGACCTGAATGGCTAAAGGCACTGACTACTATATGTATATATATATATATATATATATATATACTGTATATATATATATATACTGTATATATATATATATATATATATATATATATATATATACTGTATATATATATATATATATATATATATATATATATATATATATATACACTGTTGTGTCTCACAGTGTGCCTATTTTTATGCGACTGAGCCTGTCTCTTTTTTCTTACGTGGATTTGTAGAATATGATGAATGGATTTGAAGAAAATGATAAACGCAACACCAAAAGTTGTTTGTTTCAATGGACGAATTTGAAACAATTTAAGTTTCTTGCTGAATTTCTAGTAGCTGACAAAAATAGCCTGAATGTGTGGCAATATGCAGATCAATGGTTTGTTGTAAATTAAGGTGGTTGTAAACCCTTACATATACCCAGTGAAGTGACTAGCCTCAGGTGACACACAAAGATTAATCAAATCCTCCTACAAAAAGTTGTATCCATTTATCTGCAGCACTCTCTCCTCTACAGTCTTCCAAAACACACATTTTACAAAGCATCTCTCAGCAGCAGAAAGCAGGAGATGGAGATCTGACATACCCTCTTCTCAGACTCAGAGAAACATGGAGCTAAGGGATTGAGTTATCTGTGTGCTGGAGAGGGTGGACGCTTAATTTATTAGGAGAGACTCATGCAGATAGCGAGATAGGAAAAAGATCAGAGAGGAACCAGATTTAGGCAAGTACACACTATAGTGGGATGTGTTTTATTCATTTTTCATTTCTGAGGTTTACAACTTCCTTAAATTGCTTGAAAACGTATTATTTTTTTCATTGTAGGATGGTATGATTTTTTTTTACATGTCCTTACAGGTGTGATAAGGGGGGGGGCATTATTGTATTAAGGCAAGGTGGAAATATTTATCTCATATACTCTCCTTTAGTAGAGCAATATGATCAAGCTATTGGTCTCAGCAGGCCCCCCAAACTCTCCCATTCACAGTGTGAATTGTTGGCTATAGGTTACATGGGTTTTAAACAGTTGGCAGAGTAAACCAAGATGTGCCCAAAGTTTCTCTTTTCTTGGGTAAAGAATTTTGAATAATATATGGTTCTTATTGACTAAAATCACCCTGAGGATGATTTGGAACTGCCTGCAGGTCAGCTCTATTTGTGAAAGAGTAAACATGAAGCACCACTAAAATGATAAACTTCAGCATTAATTGATTAAATGTAAGCTTTAGCCAATATTGTTTGTGCTAGACATAGTGTAGAAAAGTTATTATCCCTGTGGAGTTTTATTGCTACTTATGTTTCCAGTAGGTGGGAGTGGGGGAGTATCCTCTTACTTACTGTCTTGGTTATATTGTGTGGAGTAAACAATTGCCATTTTCTTTAACAGAATAATATTTTCACCTTTTTTACGATTTTTACATCTCCTACTGATCTCCTCCTGCCTTGTTTATTCACTCCTGCCTACATATAGTGGCTTCAGCTTTGACTTCGCATCATCACTCTGAACCACATTTCAGTTAATGACAATGGTGGACCATGGCTGCACAATGTGTTCAGTGTAGTGGCTTGTAGGCACTAGGGCACATGCGAGACAACAAATGAGCAGGTTTTTATCTTCATAGTAGAGTACCATAACTGAGCACAGCTTTACCATATTCATTAACTTTTACCTGAACTCATTGTAGATTTACTAAAGGAGTAGAGAATGTTCACTTTGCAAATTGAATGTTGACCTAGCTTAGCAAATGAGGTGAAGCTGTTTTTTTGGCAATTACACCCTCAGATCAAAACCTGTGCAGATCAACAATCTAAGCGCAAGCAGATAAAAAGAGATTATCTGCCAGTTTACTGAGCAGTTATCACTTTACACATAAACAGTAATTGCCACCACCTGTTTTTAAAGAAAGATGCACAATTCGCAGCATCTGCTGTTGTAGTTCTGACCCTTTAAAAGAAATGTCTATCAGGGCTGCTGATAAGGCAGTACAACCAGCCCTGTTGTCCCGGGCCCGGGCCCTATCAGCTGATCAGGGGGGCCCAGGCAGCTTTAGTGTGCATTTCTTCCAAACCAAAAAAATAGGGCTCAATAAATTACACCCTCCCTCCTACTTGCATAGGGGGTGTATAAATATATTTTTCTGGGCTCCATTAGGTTAGCAGAGGGGCTCAGGAGGTGGGAAATGAGGAGGGACTATTTTTTCATTATTGGGCGGAGGTACACAACCCTGTGCACAGCCGCATGCTCTGGAGTTCCTGCTGTTGTTCGCCTTCTCTGGTGCTTGGTGGAGTGATCTGTACAGTGCTTTACCTGCTGCACTCTCTCAGACCTGATGTGAGGCAGCTGACAGGGAGAGAAAGGTGAAAGGAATCCTGGCAGTGGCAGAGGGTAGTGCAGCAGGCACTGGGCAGCACACAGTAAGTTGAGGTAATACACTTACACTTATTACACATTCTAATCTTAGTAGAATCATCCCAATCCTCACAGTGCCTCATAATCTTCAGCATAAGGATAATCATTCACACAGCCCAGCAGGTGCTCTATGGCTCTGTCAAAGTGTGTCACCTGGCTGTTGTGTGCTGACTTTGTTCATTTATGGGTGTCCTGTGTGTTACAGATTGCAACACAGTACAGCTACAACAAAGTCAGCACCTAACAGCCAGGTGACACACTTTGACAGAGCCATAGAGCACCTGGCTGTGATTATCCTTCTGCTATAGGACCTCATGCGCAGTTAAGCAGGTTCCCGCGAATCACTGTACGGCAGTCCGCAGGAGCGATCCTGGGGGGTGCGCCCACTCACCAGCGGGAAAGCTGATCCACAGGGCCGCCGGGCACCCACAATCGCTCCCCATGAAGCGAGAACAGCGGTCTGCTGTTGTAAACACAGCAGAGCGTTGTTCTATCAGTAATCAATGCAGAGCTCCTGTGTTCCTCCTATTTAGAATCACAGGTCTCTGTATTGATTTTATAAGCCCCCGCCCCCCCCCCCCAGTTATAAAACACCCCCTAGGCTCACACTTAACCCTTTGATTGCCCATGGGTTAACCCCTTTCCTTCCAGTGTCATTATCTAGTAACATATTTTTAGCACTGATCACTGTAGTAATGTCACGGGTCCCCCCAAAAGTGTCAGTTAGGTGTCCGATCTGTCCGTCGCAATGTCGCAGTCCCGCTAAAAATCGTAGATCGCTGCCATTACTAGTAAAAAATAAATAAATAAATAAAAATGACAATCTTTCCCCTAGTTTGTAGGCATGATAACTTTTGTGGAAACCAATCAAAATACGCTTATTGGGATTTTTTTAACCAAAAATATGTAGCAGAATACAAATTTGCCTAAAATGATGAAAACATTTGATTTTTACATTTTGGGGGGGGGGGGGGGGGGGGGAATGTTTTATAGCAGAAAATGAAATATATATATATATTTTTTCAGAAATGTCGCTCTTTTTTTGCTTATAGCGCAAAAAATAAAAATTGCACAGGCGACCAAATGCCACCAAAAGAAAGCTCTGTTTATGAGGAAAAAAAGGACTTCGATTTTTTTTGGGGACAGTGTTGCACAAATTTTATTTTAAAGTAACGCAGTGCCCGAATCACAAAAAATGACCTGGTCATTAGAGGGAAAATCTTCTGGTCCAGAACTGGTTAAAAACGCTCCTCCTCCTGACAGCAGCCTTTTGCCAAAAAAAACGCCTGACGCTTGTAAAAGTGTCAGCAGCCAGGAATGGGTGTACTCTATATTTGTAAAGGAAACTGTCAGAATTCATATGGAAGTGATACGAGCAGCTCTGAAGCCGCCCGATCACTTCCACAGCTATTGCACCATATGTCCCCCCCCTCCGCTTTTGGGGTGGGGTTGGGTTGAGGGCGGGATCGGGGGGGGCATCAGGTGGGCTGTACAGGGCCCCATGATTTCTAACAGCAGCCTTGATGTCTATAATACTCACTATCACACCCAGACACCAATGTAACAGAATTTACAATACGGTAGCTCCCTACAAAGGCATACATTCTTTTATCACCAATGAAAGCATTCAGAGAATCAGCTAATTGATTTTTAAATATAGTTTTAACCACCTGCTGACCTGCCACAGTACATATACTACAGTGGGGGGAAGCACATGCAAACACCCTAATGCACATGTACATCAGGTGACTGCTCCAGGTTTAGGAGCATGCATTGATAACATCTGTGTTTCCTATGCTGTGATTGGTCCACAGCTATTACATGGTACCTGGGCTAATCACAGCACCCTGTACTATTAGCTTTAGCCATTCACAGATCACTACTTATTACTAGCTATCATGAATGGTTAACCCAAACAGCAAACAAAGGGGAAAAAAATAAAAAATCTCTGTTCACTCCCTTAGAGCAATACAGTGTTACTATGGTGACACTGAATTTCTCTGATGAAAGTATGTAAAAAAAATAAAAATAAAACATGACCCACTTTTTGACCCACTTAAAAAAGGGTCAAACACCTCTAATGAGTGTACACTACATCCATACTTTGAGCACAAGCAGTGAAAGATTTAGAAAATTGGGCTGGAAAATTTTTTTGGTGGTGGGATTATATCACACTGGACTAATTAATTTATTCACTTATTTTTTTCTGATCAAATTTTCTTGGATGATTCTTTTCACATATGTTTAAATTTGTATATGAGCTCCACACCTTTATTGTATTTATGTTATTCATGTCAAAATTGGATTTATTCCTTTTTTAAAGGGGCAGCTATTATTTATATACACATGCTTAATCAATTAGGCGCCATCCATTGGTCATGTACTGTATTACTATAAAACAGAGACTGCCAACTATACAGCAGCCACCAAGTGGGATACACAGTGGCTACACAGAGGCCTGCTATACAGTCAGTGCAGCCATTTGCATAGGCAATACAGCAGTCTTTACATAGTCAAGCACCTCCTCAAGCAACATGTCGCAGAGTCAGGCACCTTCACCTAAAACAAGGTTCCTCTAGATCCTCATCTGGAAGTAATGCATTCGCTATCACTCTTGCAAAAACTGAAAGTGCAAAAGCCAGAGCAGCCTTTGCTGAGCAAGAAATGCAGATGAAAAAAGAGAAAGCATGGTTAGAGGCTGCGAGAGCACGCTTAGAGGTGGAGAAGGCGCAACAAGAAGCATGATTACAGGTTGAGGTGCAACAAGAAGCCAGCAAGCTAGAACAAGAAATGATCCTAGTTTTTACTTGGCATTGTTATGTGCTGCTCCTACAGGACTGAACCCACTCAAACCTGCAGTAGCACACTGATGTGGCTGGCGATACTGTGCGATACTGTACACTAATGTAGCTCCCCCATAACAAAAGATATAAAAGCACAGAACGTGCCGTCACTTGCAGTCTCAATATACCCTCTACATGAAGAGTACTTCCGCTTGGCGCCTATACAAGACCCGGAAGTGACGGCGCGTACTGTGCTCTGGTCCCAGCTGAAGTCTGATAAGGAGAAACACGTTGGGGGGAGTAGCGACGCCATCACGCCACACCCCATGTTCCGCACTGCAGGCGGTCACGTTCGATACACTTGGAACCATTGTTTATGCCCAGTTCCTTCCATTTGCCATGTAAGTGTGTTTATTTTTTAATAAAGTTTTTTTAAAAGGATAATGCAATATTGGCACTTTATATCTTTTGTTATGGGGGAGCTACATTAGAGTACAGTATCGCTAGCCACATCGGTGAGTTGGATATGGTGGAGTGGAGAAACATTCAGCCCATGCATTGAAGCTGCCATTGGATACCTTCTATCTGGTGCATCCGTATAAACAACAGTGGTTTATGCCTACCCTCTACATACTTCTGGGAAGAAGTTTGCACTACCACGAGGTGTCACCTCATTTGATTTCATTTGTTCACATGTGGAAAGTGCCTATTCACCAATAAGGCTCACTGTTTAGTGTTATCTGGTAAGAGGCTATTTCTTCTATTTCACCCTCACATATCGGTCTAAGATTAGCAAGATTGAAGAACCACTATTGATGGAAGCTTGATCTTTGGCTTTGAGATTATCTGGATCAATTGGAGGACTTTATATATATGTTTTTTCACGATTGTTATAAATTATATGTTTTTGCATAAAGAATTTTCACATATGGTTTTTCACACTGTATGAAGATCACCATAATATTTGGGTCATCCCAGATGTCATATGTTTAATATTTATGATTGTGTTGAGCACACTATACCTTTTTTCACATTTATTTTCCCCATTTCAGTGCTGCCGTATAATTGTATGGTTAGCGCACCCTATTTTCTTTCACAATAGAAATAAGCATGACAGGGCTTCTTTATTGTGAGATCTGGGGTCAAAAAGACACCAGATCTGACATTTACACCTAAAATCAATAACAAAAACAATTCCTTGCCTGTGACAGTGACCAAGACCATTTAGGGTGCAGTGTCTTTCAAAGAACAAAAGAGGACAATCAGGTGGCAATGTCTATTGAGGTCAAACTCTTATTGGACATAATGAAGCAGAGACTATTTAAAGATGACACAAACAGCTGGGTAACACCTCTTCCCTTCAGACCAGAGGCAATACCTGCCTATTAACAGAGAACAAGTAAAACATCTGACTGGGATGCCTCACTTCCCCCTGATAAAAGAAACTCTTAGGTAGAGTGGAGAAATTCCCTTGACAGCCTAATATGACCTGCATGTGTCACGCTCATATGCTCCTGTACATGCTACAGAAGTACAAAGCCAAAAACTTTGTATATCCTCAGGTGCTTCTGTCAAAGCAATAGCAACTGTTGCCTACTTAAAAACTTTAGATGTTACAGCACAACACCACATATGACTTGTCACGGGCAAAGAAAAAATTTGCTTCACACCCTAAACACACAATACCTAGACTAGAACTCTATGCTGTACTATTAGCTGTTTAGCTAGCCAAAGTTATTGAATCAGAAATGGACGTTTACCTTAAAGATGCTGATTTCTACACTGATAGCAAAGCGGCATGAGGCTACACCTACAACAAGACTAGGCAATTCTATGTTCAGGTCAACAACAGAGTGCTAAGGATTAGGAGATCCACCTGTCAAACACAATGGCGCTGTGTATCTACTGACCATAACCCTGCAGACCATGCTACAAGAGCTGTCGCTGAATCCCCCCCCCCCCCCGACTTAAGGACACAACAGAACCTGCATTCTTGTACAGCACAGAACAGATTGATCCTGATAGTTGCACAATTAGGCTAGTAGATCCAGCCTCAGATGTTGAGATCTGCTCTGAGATCTCCATACTTTAGACTTACTTAACTTCTGACAGTCAGCCTAAATCTCACAGATCTGACAGATTTTCAACCTGAAAGTCACTCCTTCAAGCTATTACTTGCATCGTCCATATAGCTATTTCCATTAAATGTACCACCCATGCAAGTGACTATGACTGCAAAGGCTGGCACCACTGTCAAAGAATTAGTTCAGCAGCAGAACTTCAGCAGTCTCAAAACCTCATCATCCGCACTGTGCAATATGGAACTCATGCCAAGAGAAGAGAAATTAGTGGCCTCTAGGTCTTATCACCAAAACTCTTCCAAGTAAAGACAGGAGAGTCATAAAGGTTAAAGGTAAAGTTCACAAGAACAAGGAAACAAAGGTGCTCCTCAGACCAGTGTCTGATCTGGTCTTACTGTTTTGTTCCAAGGATCCAAATGGTATCCGTTGATACCAGGCAGAGAGTGTTATGATTGCAGCAGGATTTTAATGAAGTTGTTTTGCCTGTAATATCAGATTTTACTACAAGAAGCCTGTGGTAAATTTACAGTTTTGCAGAAACTAGAAACTGTTCGCCTTTAACAAAATTTCCCATTATTCTTCAGTCTAAAGAAGGGAAACAGGTGCGTCCTGGGATTTCAGACTCCATCTTATAGACTGAAAGCTATCAGAGCACATGTTGGAGTAAAACTTGCATCTGCTTGCATCTCCTAAACGCAGCATCGCTGGCGAGAATTACTTATCGCCATTTACAGACTAGCTTATTCATTGTAATTCTGTATATTTCATATACTTATTATATGTATATGTATTTGTTTTTTCTTAATAGTTTCACCCACCCTGTTTTGTTAACAAAGCTTCAAAATTACATCCAGTCTTCAAAATAGGACGGTTTAGCTGCATGTCAAGCTACACACAGGGAAACGTGTAGCGGGGACAGAACAGTTACAGTGCTGCATGACTGCACAATTGGCAGTCAAAGTAGCGCAGTGCTGAATAGCATATAATGCGCTGATCATAAAGAGGGTAAAACCTTCTGGAGCTCAATTGGTTAACAAAAAGAAAAGTAAAATAGTGCTATAAAATAAGAATTGGGTCAAAAGTGAAAAATAATTGAAGTGTCAATAAATCCCCCAAAACGTAAAACCTTCCTAATAATTAATTCACTTTGAAAAACTTTCCTTATACATAAATTGATCCTGGCAGTCACTCATATGTATCATAGTGTACATGCTCCCTTTCTTCTACCAGGTCAGCTGTGAGTAGTCAGAGTAGTCACGGCTTATCTAATAGAACAAGAGGAGCATGCATACTGTAGTGGCAGTGACCCCTATTATAGCTGCTACGTTCCAGAACCATCATATACAGATGGAAATTCCCATTCTGTTTAATCGCATCCCATCAAGGTCGTTCAGCCTCTTTGCGCACACCTTCTGATCTCCGGTCCTTCTGTGATTCTCTCAATCTCCAGATGATTGAACTCCCAGACTGGGAAAACCCGCATAACTCACCTACCATCCACCGCTCCATCTCAATGGACACCATCACGGAGCGTGAAGATCATCAACTAAGAAGACGGAGATCTCCCTCCCCAAGGTCCAATCATCCCCTGACTTCCCATCCACATAGAGGATACAGCCCCACGGCTCATCCAGTTCATCGGAGACCTCGTTAGATACTTAATACCAAGCATTACATTGGTAAAGGCTGCCCTTTCTCCTGCAGCTACAATGTATTATGTGTAAGCTTTTTTTGTTTTTTAGATCTCTCCGCTGTCCCCTGCACCTCCGGCTTTAACATACCAGACCTCGAAAAAAATTGTAAAACTAAATCAAAGTCTATCCCCTGAAGAGAATATCCTTACTGTTATATAGCTGATTTTCAATTGTAACAGACTGCGGTAAGCATCTCTCATAATAACTCAGCCCCTAGTAACTATCTATTCCTCCTGAATATATCTTCATTGCATATAATGATTGCATGTTACTGAGAGCCCAGTCAATTCATCAGTATAAAGTACAGACGAGCTAGATACCACTTACTTTGTTATTACAATAATAGGGGCATTATGCTGGGACATGAGGGATGATGAGGGATGGAGGTATCAGCGTGTATTAACAGTTACTCTTACGCTGAATTTCACTGATATGCCCTTCCTTTCTATACGTTAATGCTCCCACATTACAGTAGGCAAAGGCAGAAGATACTAGTTATGTCTGCAAAACCCTGCTACCTTACCTCACAACACATGCCGATCCATTCAGGCTGCTTGTTTTCATTATCTAGTTACAACCTGGTTAAGGCTTGATTCTTATTCCCGAAATTCTCATTTCTTTGTGGAGATTGGATTCCCTCCACCCCTCACCAATCACCCCTTCTGTTGGATACCTCTATTCGCACAATTGAGCTTAGAGTTTAATAATTGTAATTTACAATACTAAATTTGCTTTATAAAACAGGCAGAAGTCCTAATATTTATGCTCAAGAGTCTATAGGGGGAAACAAAAATAAAAATAAAAAAGGAAAAAATAATAAATAAAAATTGTATATACGGTCACGGATGTGCGGGGACATGGGAAGAAAAAAAACGTAGCTTGTTCTATATTTATATTGGATCTTTGTCTCTGCAAACTTTCTAAGAATTTATTGATTTTATGTTGAAATAAGTTTTCTTTTTGGTGTATTGCTACTGTTACCATAGATATTGGGAACTTTTCGGTTGAGCCTACAACCCCTCTATTCACACCTTTCACTCTACAGTTATTGTCCTTTACAATTTATACCCAGGTCGACTTCAAAAGGATTAGAGTGCTAAAAGAGCTCGTGCATACACTATGTCTAGTATAACCATTATCCAATCATTTCAAATTAGTGTAACAATACAAAATATAAATTGGTGAATAAATATCTTCCAAAATTAATTCTTGTGCAAAAAAGTTCATATGGTCTTCATTCAATATTATTATATTAAAGTGAAAGTCTCTGTGCCCAACATAAAAAGTGCTGCGTGCTCATACAAAGTGCCGGTGCTAAGTCCTAGTGAGTAGGTGCTCCCCTCTCAGTCCCCCACTCACCAGAAGCTGAGTAATAGATTGCCTTATAAGTAATCCTAGGTGATGATCACCTCTAGGGGCCGCCAGCCAGAAAGTTGTAACGGTTCTCTGCCGCTCACAGCATCCAGATATTGCTCCTAGGTTGCATGAAAAGAAAAGTGCTATCATCGTGCAGTATTCCAAGACTTTATTCATCACGCAAATTAAAAGATACACTTACAATGTTGCAGAAATATGTCCGCCTTACACAATCCCACGGGCCGCCAAACAAATGGCCGTGCGCTACACCAGTGTGCCCGGAAGCCGGAAGTCGGATGTGGCCCGCCGTGACGTAGTACGAATACGTACTACGTCACGTCCGGCCACATCCGACTTCCGGCTTCCGGGCACACGGGTGTAGCGCAACTACATGACTCTTGGTGCACTTTAAACCCAAATGAGAAAGATTTTACCTACTTTTCACCACCCCACAACCTATATACCAGGATTGATTACATTTTCCTATCACAAAGAGATCTTCCCTACATTCATTCGATGACTATTGAGCCTATGACTATCTCGGACCACCACCCAATGACCTTATCCCTTTCCTTCCCTGATTTAGAGATACCTACAAAAATTTGGCGTTTAGACTCCTCCTTGCTGACCAATGAACATGACGTAAATCACATTATATTCTGAATACTTCGCAATCAATGATACTCCAGACACATCAGCAATTTCCCAATGGGAAGCTCATAAATGCACAATTAGGGGCCTATATTTGAAATTGAAAGCAGATAGAAACAAATCCCAACAACAAGAAATGTCTAACCTCATAAGTAAAATTCTATCCCTGGAATCCTTACATAAACGAACCAGAGTGTCTCAAACTTATAAAGATCTCACTGAAGCGAGAACCTCCTTACGCAACCTTTTAGATATTAAATATAAGCGCAAGATGATGTTATCTCATAAACTTTTTTACGAGCAGAATAACAAGTGTGTGAGGTTCTTAGCTAGATGCATTCAAAATAAACAAATAAACTCCACAATTCACTGTGTAAAGGATTCCAGTGGTAAGGCTTATGTTAAAACCCAAGACATAGCTGCTCAATTCCAAAAATACTATTCAAATCTTTACAATCTACATCCTGACATTGAACCTTCTAGCACACACCCCAAACGTACACGACTTATTCACTCCTTCCTTGACCAACACTGTCTCAAACAACTTTCCAAAACGGACGCAACTATCCTTGAAAGTCCATTGACTGAACTCGAACTAAAACAGGTGGTTAAACAACTTAAAGCAGGGAAGAGTCCGGGCCCGGACAGGTTTACAACATCCTACTATAAAACCTTCCTACCATTCCTGTGTTCCCCTTTCTTAAAAGCATTCAACACCCTTTCATCCCCTCCCTTGCATCCACATAGAATATTGGATGCTCACATTGCTGTGATCCCAAAAGAAGGGAAGGATTCCACTGATGTCTCAAATTACAGACCAATCTCCCTATTAAATGTTGATATAAAAATTTTTGCCAAAATTTTAGCGAGTCATATCCAACCATTTCTAACTACCCTAATCTCAAAAGATCAAGTAGGCTTTGTTACGGGTAGGGAGACTCGTGACAATACAATCAAAGCCATAAATCTTCACTATTGGCTGACCTCCAATAAGGTTCCAGGGTTTTTTCTGTCACTCGACGCAGAGAAGGCGTTTTACAGGTTGGCCTGGGATTATCTGACAGCAGTATTGCAACATCTGGGTTTACCTCAACAAATGCTCTCATTCATAATGTCACTATACAATGCACCCTCGGCAAGAGTGAGAGTTAACGGCCACCTGTCGGACGCCTTCTCCATAAGCAACGGAACCAGGCAGGGTTGCCCTCTTTCCCCAATACTATTCGTACTTACTCTAGAACCCATATTGAATTGTATTAAGTACCAACCAAAACATCAAAGGAATCACTGTAGACTCCCATCCATATAAATTAGCGGCTTATGCAGATGATATCCTCCTTTTCCTCCAACAGCCATTGATTTTGATTCCTAACCTACTCAAAAACTTCGAACTCTTCAACAAACTCTCCTTCCTTAAAATTAATTTCAGGAAGTCTCTGGCTTTGAACATATCTCTTCCCCAATCAATGGTATCCCAATGTCAGGCCATTTTCCTTTCAAATAGGAACCCCACGCAATCCAATATCTTGGCATATCTCTCCCAACTAAACTGACAGATCTATTTGATGCGAACTTCCCACCCATCTCAAAATCCATTTCGGAAGATCTCCAAAAACAGAATGGCTGTTTCTTTTCCTGGTTTGGAAGAACGGCCCTGTTGAAAATGAATGTCCTCCCACGTATCTTATATCTCCTTCAAGCAATACCAATTGCTATTCCAAACTCCTTTTTCAAGAGTCTAAAAGATCATTGTATTAAATTTCTGTGGAACCAAAAAAGGCCTAGAATTAGTTATGATCAACTAATCAAACCCAAACATAAAGGGGGGATTGGGCTCCCAGACATACAATGTTATTACTGGGCATGCCATGTCAATAGAATTGTAGATTGGAATGTTCATGATGACTTGAAAGATTGGATCACCCTGGAATCAACCTTTAGTCCTCTGGAACTCAGATCCATTTTGTGGATTTTACCCAAACATATACCGAAAATACTGAAAGAACACCCATTAATTGGACCAACCCTAAAAACTTTTCATCACATATGCTCCGAATTTCATTTATCTTCTAACCCTAGTCCTCTTACACCTATAAACAACAATCCCGCCTTTGCACCCGGCCAACGCTTGACTTCTATACTCAAAACTTGGCCTCATCATGACCAGAGGACAGCTCACCACTTTTATGACAAAGACTCCCTCCTGAAACCTCCTGATATCGCGGCTCGAATAGTAGAGAAATCTTTACTGCCTGAGTTTTATCAACATCTGAGCCGTTGGTTACAAAGCATCAATCGAGATAGCCAAATCTCTCGTCCTCTCTCTAGCTTTAAATCCCTCTGTACAACTAAATTACCCCAAAGAGATGTGATATCTGCCATTCATGCCCTGTTTTTCGAGAAGTCCTCCTCAAAATCTAACAGGGCCTGCAAATCTTGGGAACATGAATTGGATGTACAACTGTCAGAACAGGATTGGGAAAAATTTTTCACTATCACTCACAAAGGTTCAATTAATGTCACGACGCAAGAAAATAACTATAAAATTGCAATCTGATGGTACAGAACTCCCCATATTACCCATCATTATAACTCTTCATCATCAGATATATGTTGGCGCTGCTCCCTAGAAAAAGGTACAATGCTCCCCATATGGTGGGCATGCTCTCGCATACAACCGTTTTGGGTACAAATACACCAAATTATCGTATCTATGTCTACCTATCCAATTGATTTTAATCCAGCACAATTTTTACTTCATCACTCTAATGTTCCTCTAGCGCAATATCGTAAGTCCCTTCCTTTTTTCCTACTCCAAACTCTGCATTTCTTCTCTATGGAAGTCTGATCGCACACCCTCTATATCAGACTGGTTAAAAAGAGTAGACAAAATTGCAGAAATGGAGGAACTTATACATATTGCGAAAGATACTCCAACCACATTTTATGACATCTGGGTGGGCTGGATACACTTCCGAACCACCACACAATATTCTGATCTTTTACAAACTTGAATCATAATTGTGATAAATGTCACGCTACTCCTATGTGAATCCCATGTAACATGTTTTGTTCTTAACCACCATAATAGAGTTGGACCCTCCCTAAACAAAGGATGTGAGGGGAGGTTTCCAACACATATAATCCCATCATTTAGCCCTTTACTCTTCCTTTTATTTTTTACACATGCCTTAGGATGCCTTTATTTTTTTACTTTCTCCCCCTTCCTTGTACCCCCTAATAAACTGACCTCAGGTTTTCAATATAGAGGGTATCAACTCCCTTTGGCTTATAATTTTGTTTCCAATTTCCTATTATAAACATCTTATTAACATACAAGTTTCCACGACCTTACAAAAACGGGCCCTGATTATATTAATGTGCTCTGCTACCTTTTATGTTAATATGTTGATAGCGATCTATAAGGACATTGTTAAACATTGCTCTGTTGATAAATCATGTCATTTGACTGCTTTTTGTTTATTATATGTTCACTTTCCTTAAAAATGTACTAATAGCCACTGTATGAAGTCTCTATGCTTGTATAATGTTTTGTTTTTATTCAATAAAACTTTTATGGAACAAAAAAATCAAGCAGGCCCTTGCACTACATAGCTTATGGTAGATCTAAAGGGGAATGTACATGGAAATTGTACAGTGTAGTGCCACCTAAACAAAAAAGTAGGAAAGTGGGTAAACGTAAAAAAGGTGGTATAGAAATAAGGGAGGCGTGGACCAGAGTGGTAAAACATGCCCTATTGTCATGGTCTTACCTTCTTGCTGTTCTCCTTCGTTTGACATGTGCTGGCGGCCATCTTGGTTTCTGGGTTTCTTGTAGCCTCCCACTCTGCGGCTCCTCCTTCCCACTGGGAGGAGCTGGATGCCTGGCTCATATATATAGGAGGTCTATGGCTTCAGTTCCTTGCTTGGTCCTCCTGTGTTCACATGCTTCTAAGACTGCTGCTTCTGGTTCCTGATCCTGGCTTCGTCTGATTACCCTGCTGGTTCCTGATCCTGGCTTCGTCTGACTACCCTGCTGGTTCCTGATCCTGGCTTCGTCTGACTACCCTCCTGGCTCCTGACCTCTGGCTTCGCAAAGACTCTGCTCGGTTTTGCCATCCGTTTGGACTTTTGCTTTACAGCTTGATTTTCAATAAAGCCTTCTTATTTTCACTTATCTGTTGTTGTACGTCTGGTTCATGGTTCCGTGACATTAGGACCAAGCCATGAATTCTGACGGTACAGGGCCATCCTCGCTACCCACGCTGGTTGCCAGACTTGATCAGCAGGATCACCTGTTGGGTCAGTTCGCCGTGGCGTTGCAAATCCTGCTTGAACGCACGGCTCATTTCTCATGGGTCGGTTGTCGCTCCTGGGCCCGCTCCTACTGCCGCTCCGGTTGTTGCGCCAGAGTCTACCCCGACACCTGTTGTTGCGCCTGGGGTGTTTCGGGGTATGACCGGTTCTGCCCCCCTTCCACAGCGCTTTGGGGGAGAGCCAACTCAGTGCCGAGGTTTCCTCAACCAGGTGGGCATTTATTTTGAGTTGCTGCCACATGCCTGTCCTACTGAGAGATCAAAGGTGGGCTTCTTAATTTCGCTGCTCTCGGACAAGGCCTTGGCCTGGGCCAGCCCTTTATGGGAGAACAACAATCCGGTGGTTGCCGAGTTTTCTGGTTTTGTTGCTTCTCTTCGGAGGGTATTCGATGTGCCGGCTCGTGCTGCCTCTGCTGCGAAGCTCCTTATGTCCATCAGACAGGGTTCACGATCCGTAGCTGAATACGCCATTGAGTTTCGTACCCTGGCAGCAGAGGTGGGCTGGAATAATGAGGCTCTGGTCGCTGCTTTCTCTCATGGTCTCTCGGATGTCTTGAAGGATGAGGTTGCAGCTAAGGACCTACCAGTGGAGCTCGAGTCTCTTATTTCTTTCCTGATTTTGATTGACACCAGACTCAGGGAGAGACCTTCCTTTAAGGAGAGTCTGCGGAGGCCTCCTAACAGATTGGCGCCTACCTTTGCTGTCCCACCCGTGCCTCCCTCTCCTCCCACGCCTCCTGGGGATGACTTGGCTGGGGATGAACCCATGCAGCTGGGCTTTGCTCGCCTGTCCGAGGGGGAGAGGGTACTCCGGAGACGCGAGGGCCGATGCATGTACTGTGGTCTCGGTGGGCATTTTCGGTTGGCATGTCCGAACCGTCCGGGAAACGCTCGCACCTGAGATCCTGTCGGGGGCAGATCTTGGGTGGAGTCTCCTCGTCCCCGGTTTCCCGTGTTGACAAACCACTGATCACTGTTGTCCTCTCCTGGGTCGGGGGCTCAGTGACGACCCAGGCGTTGGTGGACTCTGGTGCTGGTGGTTTGTTCATTGATAGTGTGTTCGCTGCAGCCAATTCCATTCCTCTGCAGGCCCGAGGTTCTCCACTGGCTCTTGAGGCGATAGACGGCAGACCCCTTCTGCCGCCACACGTGACTCATGAGACCCTTCCAGTGGGGATAGCCATTGGTGCCGTTCACAGAGAGTCGGTCTGCTTCCAGGTTATTTCGTCTCCACACTACTCGGTGGTCTTGGGGTACCCCTGGCTCCAGAAGCATAATCCGACTTTCGATTGGAGATCGGCCGAGATCCTCTCGTGGTCACCACAGTGTGGGGCTAGTTGCATCCATGGGCCTGTCAAGTTGCTGTGTACTTCCTCGGACTCTCTGTTGCCTCCTGAATACGAGGAGTACCGGGATGTATTCGATAAGGTGCGCGCGGTTGCCCTCCCTCCGCACCGCCCATACGTTTGTGCCATCGAGTTACAACCTGGTGCCGTTCCTCCTCGTGGCAAGGTCTATCCACTGTCGGTAGCGGAGAATGAGGCCATGGAGGAGTACGTGAAGGAGGCGCTTTCACGCGGACACATTCGCAAATCCTCGTCCCCGGCAGGGGCTGGATTTTTCTTTGTGAAAAAGAAGGGCGGTGAGTTGAGGCCTTGCATCGATTACAGGGGTCTCAATCGCATCACGATCAAGAACGCTTACCCGATACCCTTGATTTCCGAGCTGTTCGATCGCCTTAAAGGGGCCACGGTCTTTACCAAACTCGACCTGAGGGCGGCATATAACCTCGTAAGGATCAAGGCGGGCGATGAGTGGAAGACCGCGTTTAACACCAGGACCGGTCATTATGAATCCTTGGTTATGCCCTTTGGGTTGTGCAATGCGCCCGCAGTCTTTCAGGAATTCATCAACGATGTTTTCCGTGACCTGTTGCAGCAGTGTGTGGTGGTCTATTTGGATGACATCTTGGTATATTCTGAATCCATGGAGACCCACATTCTGGATGTCAGACGAGTGTTGCAACGGTTACGAGAGAACAAGCTGTTCGGTAAGCTTGAGAAATGCGAATTTCACCGATCCCAGGTAACCTTCTTAGGTTACATCATTTCCGCTGAGGGGTTCTCCATGGATCCTGAGAAGGTTTCAGCTGTCTTACAGTGGCCCCAGCCCAGTGGTCTTCGCTCCCTGCAGCGCTTTTTGGGCTTCGCCAATTATTATCGCAAGTTCATCAGGGACTTTTCCATGCTAGCCAAGACTCTCACGGATCTGACCAGGAGGGGCAGTAATTCCCAGGTCTGGCCGCTCGAGGCCATCCGAGCTTTTGAGGCTCTAAAGTCCGCCTTTGTGTCGGCTCCGATTCTGTCGCATCCCAACCCTGGGTTGCCCTTTGTCCTCGAGGTGGACGCGTCTGAGACGGGAGTAGGCGCCCTTCTGTCTCAGCGTAGTACACCAGAGGGTCCTCTGCTTCCTTGTGGGTTTTACTCCCGGAAACTGTCTTCCGCGGAGTGCAACTATCAGATTGGTGACAGGGAGTTATTGGCCATCGTGCAGGCCCTTAAAGAATGGAGGCACTTGCTCGAGGGTTCGGTGGTTCCGGTCCTCATCCTGACGGACCACAAGAATCTGACCTACCTTTCTGAGGCCAAGAGATTGACACCACGTCAGGCCAGATGGGCTCTGTTCTTATCACGTTTTAATTACGTGGTCTCCTACCTACCCGGTTCCAAGAACATCAGGGCGGATGCCTTATCACGGCAGTACTCCGACCTGTCCAGGGAGGAGTCGATTCCGACTTCGGTCATACCTCCGAATCAGATCCTGGCGGCCATTCGCACCAGCCTGACCTCTCCCCTGGGTGAGCAGATTTTGGCGGCTCAATCTGGTGCTCCCTCTGGGAGACCCAACGGCAGATGTTTTGTGCCTGAGGAGTTGCGCACTCGGTTGTTGCGAACCTACCATAACTCCAAGACCGCGGGGCACCCTGGAAAGAATCAGCTGTCCTGGGCTGTTTCACGTCTGTTCTGGTGGCCTTCCCTACGTTCCGACATCGCCGCATATGTAGCGGCATGCTCCGTTTGTGCCCAGAGTAAGTCCCCTCGGCACCTTCCGTTGGGCCTTCTGCAACCCATAGCCACCGGGGAGCGCCCATGGTCACACCTGGGGATGGATTTCATTGTGGACCTCCCTGCATCCCGAGGCCATACGGTCATTCTCATGATTGTGGATCGGTTTTCCAAAATGTGCCACTGTGTTCCTCTCAAGAAGTTACCCTCTGCACAGGAGTTGGCCACGATTTTTGCCAGGGAGGTTTTCCGGTTGCACGGTTTGCCCAAGGTGATTGTGTCGGATCGGGGGAGTCAGTTTGTGTCCAGGTTCTGGCGCGCCTTTTGCTCCCAGTTGGGGATTCATCTCTCCTTCTCCTCGGCCTACCACCCTCAGTCCAATGGGGCCGCAGAACGATCCAATCAGGCCTTGGAGCAATTCCTTCGTTGCTATGTCTCCGATCACCAAGACAATTGGGTTGACCTCCTGCCTTGGGCTGAGTTTGCCAGGAACACGGCGGTGAACTCTTCCTCTGGGACGTCTCCCTTCATGGCCAATTATGGGTTCCAACCTGCCGTGTTACCGGAGGTATTCTCTCCCCAGGATATTCCGGCTGTGGAGGATCACCTTTCCGTCCTACGTGCTTCTTGGGTACAGATCCAGAAGTCCCTTGAGGTCTCTGCGCAGCGCCAGAAACTCCAGGCTGATCGCAGACGAGCGCCTGCTCCCTCCTACCAGGCCGGAGACCGTGTATAGTTGTCCACCCGCAACCTCAACCTTCTAGTGCCCACTCCCAAGCTGGCGCCTCGCTTTGTTGGTCCCTTCCGAGTGCTTCGCAGGGTAAACCCGGTAGCCTATGCCCTTGCGCTTCCTCCTGGCATGCGGATCTCCAACGTGTTTCATGTCTCCCTGTTGAAGCCACTGGTGTGTAATCGTTTCACTTCCTCGGTTCCTCGGCCTCGTCCGGTCCAAGTGGGCAATCGTGAGGAGTATGAGGTGAGCAATATCCTGGTCTCACGCCTGGTCCGCGGTCGGGTGCAGTTTTTGGTTCATTGGCGTGGTTATGGTCCAGAGGAGCGTTCCTGGGTTCCCTCCGCAGATGTCCATGCTCCTGCCTTGCTCCGTGCCTTCCACGCACGCTTCCCTCAGAAACCGTTCTTTACTCCGCGGAGGAGGGGCCCTTGAGGGGGAGGTACTGTCATGGTCTTACCTTCTTGCTGTTCTCCTTCGTTTGACATGTGCTGGCGGCCATCTTGGTTTCTGGGTTTCTTGTAGCCTCCCACTCTGCGGCTCCTCCTTCCCACTGGGAGGAGCTGGATGCCTGGCTCATATATATAGGAGGTCTGTGGCTTCAGTTCCTTGCTTGGTCCTCCTGTGTTCACATGCTTCTAAGACTGCTGCTGCTTCTGGTTCCTGATCCTGGCTTCGTCTGATTACCCTGCTGGTTCCTGATCCTGGCTTCGTCTGACTACCCTGCTGGTTCCTGATCCTGGCTTCGTCTGACTACCCTCCTGGCTCCTGACCTCTGGCTTCGCAAAGACTCTGCTCGGTTTTGCCATCCGTTTGGACTTTTGCTTTACAGCTTGATTTTCAATAAAGCCTTCTTATTTTCACTTATCTGTTGTTGTACGTCTGGTTCATGGTTCCGTGACACCTATTCTCTGATGCAGTAAGGCAGTGCATGATGGCATATGAAGTTACCTTAATGGTCACATGATGCTAATGTTTTTTTTTTAACAGAGAGGTGCAGATTCAAAGCTGTGATGGACTAAGTAAGTGAGAGATAAGCACATTGGGATGGCTTGTGCAGAAAAGACATAGAAAAAGGCTTTTTTTTTATTATGAAAAGTAAAATTCTGCCTAGAATGGTAAACTTAGCTAATAAACTATCCCCAGATGTTTTGTCTACAAATGGATGGAGTCAGGAGAAGTCACTAGTTGCTAAACACTTGGCTTCCTTAACATCCATTGACAGTGGAAGAAGGAAGTTGCTTTATATAACGTAAGAAAACCAGCTATTATGTTGTTAGTTCTGCTCCTGCAGAACAGGTTTCATACAAAATTCATATTGAATCAAGAGCTTGCCTCTACTCCCAAAGCAATCAAATAAAATACCATTTAAACTACAGTATAACTGTCACAGATGCCTCTGACTCTCCAACTAGAATATATAAGACTAAAACATTACACTGCAGCATGCCATCTACTCTATAGCAATGTGATGGAGATGCCTTAATATTCATTTTTTCCAGAAACTATTTGACATTGCTGGCTGGAAAAAAATATAGTAATGTGTGAATATACTCACAGGCATGTTCTGGAAAACGTTCAAAAAACAGCAAATCAGAAATGCTATTACAAACCTCATTGAGATCAAAGAAAACAAATCTTGAAAATTAATTATCTATATTTTCAAGTCTAAAAGGTATGGTATTGTAAAAAAAAAAAGAGCATGGTGAGCTGAGAGCTGCTCTGGTGGTCCTGTACCAATGTAAAATAAAAAAAAATAAAAAATACCCTTCAGAGGAGTAGCTATTTGTATAGGGATTAAAGTGAAATATTAAAAATATAAAACTCTTGTAAATCTTTTGCTGTCGGGCCCCTCGCTCTACTTTTAAACTCAGGTGTCCAGACTATTTTTGTATTTTCCATTGTTATCAACACAATATTTCCACAAAAATATAAATCATTATTTTATTTTATTATTTTAGGAAGGGGTCATATTTTAGGTAAATAGCTCTGATCAGCAGCTTGTCAGACATTAATAACAGCGGTTTGTTCAGCAGAGTTTGCTGAACAGTTTTACTATACCAATTTTTGTTACTGACAGTTTTTGAACTGAAGTGACCATGAGCTTATAGCGAAAGAATGAATGCAAGGTCCATATGAAGTACTGACCTGGCCAGCTGGAAGCAGTTCTGTAGATCCATACGCTCTGGAGACCTGGCTGCGAAAATGTTAAATAACATGTTTGGGGATGTCCTAAACCTTGATGCGAAGGCGCACACATGAAGGATTCACACTAGCTAAAGTGACATTATAGATTAAAAAATAATAACTGTAAATCACAATATTTGGAAAATGATGTCATACAGTCAGGTCCATAAATATTGGGAAATCGACACAATTCTAATCTTTTTGGCTCTATACACCACCAAAATAAATTTGAAATGAAACAAACAAGATGTGCTTTAACTGCAGACTTTCAGCTTTAATTTGAGGGTAAATTTCATCCAAATCAGGTGAAAGGTGTAGGAATTACAACAGTTTGTATATGGGATGGCAGGAAGGAGTCAATCTGAAAAACGTTTAACCATACCCTTTTTTTTTTTTTTTTTTTAAATTAAGAAATAAGAGAAACAGGAAATTACATATTATCAATAAATAAGGCACTCAGACACAAATGTTTGGATAAATAAAGGCCGCGGCTGTTTATTAACTGGTAAAACACACATCAATAAGTAATCAAATATGTAATTAAACATCACAACAAAACAACTTAGTCATGAACAACTCAGGTTGTACCATCAAAATATAACCACAAATTTTAAACCATCCATCAATACTCACGACAAAACGTCCCCCTCTGCAAAGCAGAGGTGACCCAACCAGTTAATATTGTAGCCGCGACAAACCAAAGGGGAGGGAGGGGAACGCTGGTAAGGGATTCACACTTTTTAAGAGACCAAAATTAATGGGACAATTGGCTGCTCAGCTGTTCCATGGCCAGGTCTGTGTTATTCCCTCGTTAACCCATTTATAAGGGGCAGATAAAAGGTCCAGAGTTCATTTCAAGTGTGCTATTTGCATTTGGAATCTGTTGCTGTCAAGTCTCAATATGAGATCCAAAGAGCTGTCAGTATTAGTGAAGCAAGCCATCATTAGGCTGAAAAAAACAAAACAAACCCATCAGAGGGATAGCAAAAACATTAGGTGTGGCCAAATCAACTGTTTGGAACATCCTTAAAAAGAAAGAATGCACCGGTGAGCTCAGCAACACCAAAAGACCCAGAAGACCACGGAAAACAACTGTGGTGGATGACCGAAGAATTCTTTCCCTGGTGAAGAAAACACCCTTCACGACAGTTGGCCAGATCAAGAACACTCTCCAGGAGGTAGGCGTATGTGTGTCAAAGTAAACAATCAAGAGATGACTTCACCAGAGTGAAAACAGAGGGTTCACCACAAGATGTAAACCATTGGTGAGCCTCAAGAACAGGAAGGCCAAATTAGAGTTTGCCAAACAACATCTAAAAAAGCCTTCACAGTTCTGGAACAACATCCTATGGACAGATGAGACCAAGATCAACTCGTACCAGAGTGATGGGAAGAGAAGAGTATGGAGAAGGAAAGGAACTGCTCACGATCCACAGCATACCACCTCATCAGGGAAGCATGGTGGTGGTAGTGTCATGGCGTGGGCATGTATGGCTGCCAATGGAACTGGTTCTCTTGTATTTATTGATGATGTGACTGCTGACAAAAACAGCACGATTAATTCTGAAGTGTTTCGGGCAATATTATCTGCTCATATTCAGCCAAATGCTTCAAAACTCATTGGACGGCGCTTACAGGTGGACAATGACCCGAAGCATACTGCGAAAGCAACCAAAGAATTTTTTAACCACTTCAATACAGGGCACTTTAACCCCCTTCCTGCCCAGGCCAATTTTCAGCTTTTAGCGCTGTTGCATTTTGAATGACAATTGCGCGGTCATGCAACACTGTACCTAAACCAAATTTATGTCATTTTTTTCCCACAAATAGAGCTTTCTTTTGGTGGTATTTGATCACCGCAAGGTTTTTCTTTTTTTGCTAAACAAATAAAAAAAAGACCGAAAAGTTTTTTTAAAAAAAGTTTTTTTTGTTTATGTTATACAATTTTGTAAATAGATACGTTTTTTCCTGCACTGATGAGCACTGATGAGGCTGCACTGACAGGCACTGATGAGGAGGCACTGATGGGGTGGCACTAATATGTAGCACTGATAGGCAGCACTGATAGGCAGCACTGATGGGCACTGATATTTGGAACTGATAGGTATCACTGATATGCAGCATTGGTGGGCACTGATAGGCGTCACTGCTGGGCACTGATAGATGGCGTACTAAGGAAAGCCGATCAACGGCTCTTCCTGTGTACTATGTGACCAGCTGTGATTGGTCACAGCTGGTCACATGGTAAAGAGCCTATGTCAGTAGGCTCTTTACGGAGATCGGAGATGCGGTGTGTCAGAGCGCATTATCCTGCCACCGTCATATGACGTTCTGTCAGGATAATGCAACCACTTTCCCGCCGTCAATCGCCTATAGGGCAGGCGGGAAGTAGTTAAGGGAAAGAAGTGGAATGTTATGCAATGGCCAAGTCAATCCCTGGACATGAATCCGATTGAGCATGCATTTCACTTGCAGAAGACAAAACTGAAGGGAAAATGCACAAGCAGGAACTGAAGACAGCTGCAGTAGAGGCCTGGCAGAGCATCACCAGGGATGAAACTGTCTGGTGATGTCTATGCATTCCAGCCTTCAGGCTGTAATTGACTGCAAAGGATTTGCAACTAAGTATTAAAAAGTGAAAGTTTGATTTAATAGTCATTACTTTTGGTCCCTTAAAAAGTGGGAGGCACATATACGAACTGTTGTAATTCCTACACCGTTCACCTGATTTGGATGTAAATACCCTCAAATTAAAGCTGAAAGTCTGCAGTTAAAGCACATCTTGTTTGTTTCATTTCAAATCTATTGTGGTGGTGTATAGTGCCAAAAAGATTAGAATTGTGTTGATGTCCCAATATTTATGGACCTGATTGTAGGGTTAAGTTGTTAGGGGTTAAATCCCCTGTGTTGCCTTTTGAGGAGTTTATGTGTAATTTCCATTAGCAGCTGTAAATAGATATGTATATACAGTATATATACTTTATATAATTATAATATAAGATATTGGGTTTTGTTTTACTAATAATTTGATATAGTTAGATGTACCCATTTGTGTGAACACAGTTTGCAGCTTTTATTAAAAGAAATGAATTTATTTACCAATTCCTTTTGAATGCAGAAATGTTAAGTTGGGCTAAACATGTGTGTGTCCCTAAATATGTTCTGTTATTTACCTGTCGTAAACTTGCATGCGGGAAAGGACAACACCTAATTAAGTTCCTTTTTTCAGACTATATGGGGTCGGGGTAATGATTTAGACCAGGCCGTTTCAGTTCCTTCGTTATCTCTACCTCAACTTCAAAGACACTCTCTTTAGTTATGCAATGGACATCTTGCCCAGGATACGACCTTGCAAACCTAATGCCCCATTCTAGAGGCCCAATTCAAAAGGGTACCTGGCATAATTAATTTATCCCCCCCCCCCCCCCCAGAGAGGAGGTGCTAGCGAGGAGAGTTATGCTAAAGCTAGGGGAGGGGGAAATTGTCCAATTTTGGATGAGATATGCCCAGAGGGAGGAAAGGTGTAGGATAGCTCCACCAATCGGGATGGCCCCATGGAAGTCTATGAGAGATAGGGGTTTATTAGTTTAAGTCTGAAACAGAGATGGCAGAAGGAGACATCCACCTGACCTGGGGCCCCATACCATATTATATCGCTGGTAAATATCAGGACATCTCCTAGCAATTATAAGTTTACATGCTTGCCCTATGTGTTGTCTGACTTGCTGTTTATTTATTAATGATTGAATAATATACTCTGTATCCGTTCATTTAACCTATGAATTATTTTTCCTTTTCTGCACTATAGATATATTGCTGTGTATTACTGTAGTTTAGGCATCTTTACTATTTGCCAATACATTTCTGTTGTTGTGTTAAAGCTTTCACTCATGGTCAAAGAACTCCTATTAACCCAAATCATATCTGAGATATATTAAATCCCAAAATATAACTTGCAGGTTATATCTGTCAAGTGTTTTTCTTGCTGTCAGTGTAAAAACTGGAGAGAATATGGAATAATGAATTTTATCATAACTGTCCAAGTAAATAATCCCCCCCCCAGTTTGAAAAGGTTCCCATTCATGTACTCGTGTGTTTCTGGATCAGGAATCAAAAGAAAAGACAGAGCAAAAAAAAAAAAAAAAAAGTTGGCTTTTCAAAAAAATGTAAAATATATAAAAAAAAAGGAAAAAAAGCTTGCCCTTAGTGTGTAAATAATGTGAAACAAATAAATAACATGAAGGGAGCAGCATGCTCAACAGTGTCAAAATACACCAAAATGATAGTGATTTAAAATTAGTTGCACTATTACTTTAAATAATGTTAATACCAAACACGGTATGTTGCTGTGGTGTGTTTACTAGTTCTGGTGTTTATTTTCTTACCCTAGTGTGTACCTTTTATCCTGAATAAAGGGTTTTTACCACTTCAGCTCATGAAGATTTACCCCCTTCATGACCAGGCCATTTTTTAGCAATGCGGCACTGCGTTACTTTAACCGACAATTGCTTGGTTGTGCGACACTGTACCCAAATGAAATGTATGTCCTTTTTTCCCACAAATAGAGCTTTATTTTGGTTTTATTTGATCACCTCTATTTTTTGCACTATAAACAAAAAAAAACAAAACAAAAAAAAAAACGTAAATTTAAAAAAAGAACTAAATTTTTTACTTTCTGCTATAAAACACATCCAACAAAAATGTAAAAAAAAACACATTTCTTCATCAATTTAGGCCAAAATGTATTCTGCTACATATTTTTGGTTAAAAAGATCCCAATAAGCATATATTGATTGGTTTGCGCAAAAGGTAAAGCATCTACAAACTATGTGATGCCTTTATGGAATTTTTGTTTTTATGTTTTTTTTTTTACTAGTAATGGCAGGGAACAGTCACTTATAGGAACCAATGACACTAGAAGAGGGATCACTGCTAATAATATGTACTAATGACACTGGCTGGAAAGGAGTTAACATCAGGGGCGATCAAAGGGTTAACTGTTAGTCTGTGTTTTATTACAGTGTAGGAGGTTCTTTTACTAGGGGAAGACATGGATCCATGTCTTTGCTTTGCAGAGACAAAGGATCTATGCCTTCCCACCTTGTTTACATGGGCAGATTGTCGTTCTGCCTCTCTGCAGGATGATCAGCCGATGCCTGCGGACATTGAGTCTGCGGTACCCGCTGATCAGCTCCCACTGTGTATAATCAAAGCGGGAGCAAGCCGCTGGTGGGATAAGGGATATATACAGGATCCTGCATACAGCGGTCACCCTGTAGCAGTAAAACTGATATAGGGCAGTCGGCAAGTGGTTAAGAAAATGCACT